>NC_051442.1:13416288-13445309 GCF_001649575.2 Kryptolebias marmoratus
GGGGGGGTTCTGCCCTGCATGCAGCTCATGAGGCACCGGTGGTGCTACAGCAGCTCCAACTGTGAGATCCTACACGATTTTTAAAAAATGTTAAATTCACTTGTTTCTGATTGTGATGTGCCTCTTCGGTTATTATATCCACAGAAGAATGGAAAAAAAGTAGAAATGTTTTGGGAGGATCAGTTATCAAAAAGTGTTCTCCTCAGCAGCAACACGAAAGCCAATAATAATAATTCAATATTAGATTCATTTATTCTAAAATGTTGCCTAGAACATTTTTTGGTTTGATTCAGACTGGTTTATTGTTGTGAGCTATCTGAGTGTTAATTAATGATAAGATAATTGTGTCTAAAATATTAATACAGTTTACTAAAGTGGATTCTGGTTAGAAGAGCTGTTTTTTTAGATGATAGAAATGTGTTATGTATAAGCTCAGTTTTCATGGTACTCCCCCTGCAGCTCTATCTATCTATCTATCTATCTATCTATCTATCTATCTATCTATCTATCTATCTATCTATCTATCTATCTATCTATCTATCTATCTAATCTAATCTGCCTGCAGTGTTCTCCGCCAGCCGCTGGGTGGCAGCAGCGCTTCTGCCTGTTTTGAAGCAGTAGAAGGTGAGCGGAGCCGGAAGGGCAGAGCTTTTGCCGAAGAAGGACGGATCCGTGCCGTGCCCGTGCGGTTCTGCGGTAGGAAAGATGCTGACCAACATCTCCAATGTGCTGAGAGCTTGTGTCCAGAGGAATGTAAGTAAATTAACCTTTAGGCGCTCCCTCGACCCAGCCCCGTAGCGACACTTCTCTGAGCCGAACCCGGCAGAGTTGGACCTCTGAGCGGGCTGTCAGCGTCAACCTGACCTTGTGAGGCCCCGGCGACAGCAAATATGCAACTCCTATAGAACCACGGCGACTCGGTTCGGTTTGGTGCTTTCGTCAGAAGCTACTCGGGTCTTAACTTTTGGGTAGTTTGACAACTTGGTTCTGATTTTGAAGCCGCGGGTTTTATTCAGGCTGCTGTGTGTTTTAAAAGCTGACAGCTAGCTAGACTGGTTTCAAAACAAACCAGACTACTCATCACCTGTCCGGTGTGTGTGTGTGTGTGTGTGTGTGTGTGTGTGTGTGTGTGTGTGTGTGTGTGTGTGTGTGTGTATGTGTATATATATATATATATATAAGCAATCAAACAAGATGGCGTTTTTACTCTGCGGAAGTCATAACAATTAAACATTGTAAATTCAATTTAATCAAAAAGGTTTGTTACTAAATATAGTGATACTGTACTGCTGTACTGTTATTGGCACCACTATGTGCTAATTTATTACTGTGTAGGTGTACACACTGAAAGACATCCATCATGTACAAAAACATTTCAGAGAATTCCTGATTAACACAAAAACTTGGCTTCATTTTCTAAATCAGCTTCCAGTAAAAAAAAAGAAAGAAAGAAAAAGGACAACATATTACACTAACTGTGGATCATTTTGCAAATTAGTTTAAGTAAAAACCTTCATAAAATAGTATTAGTAATGAAGGGTTGTGTTTTGACTTAAAGATATATGTGATTTTTGCTGATTTTAAAGTGTTTCCTTTTTTATTTTGTCTTGTCGTGTCCTCTGACAGGGAGCTGCAGCGGTGATATCGGTGCGCTCTTACGCCGACTTCACAACCCAGGCCACCTTTGAGATAAAGGTAGTGGATATTTCCTTAATGTGTTGCGTCGTTTAAGCTGTTCAACCTACATACGAGTGTTTGAGTTACGAAAGTGTAACGTCTTCCCAGAAATGCGATGTCCACAAGCTGGACGAGGCCCCGGCCACGGAGGTGGTCATGACCCGCGACGAGGGTCTGCAGTACTACCGCATCATGCAGACCATGAGGCGGATGGAGCTGAAGGCGGATCAGCTGTATAAGCAGAAGATCATCAGAGGGTTCTGCCACTTGTATGACGGACAGGTTGAAAGAACTTTTTAACTTTTAATTTTATTGTGTTTCGATTCGATTTCCACAGTTTCGCATGTGGGTTTCAGCCTAAAATGCGATTATATAAAATGTTGCTGCTGCAGATGCTGAAATCATTTTTTCATATTTGATGTTCTCCTTCAGAATGCGCACGTATCAAGCCGTTTGTTTTCTCCTTGCAGGAGGCTTGCGCTGTCGGTATTGAAGCGTCTATCAATCTGACAGACCACCTGATTACTGCGTACCGCGCCCACGGCTACACTTACACCAGGGGGGGAACCGTGAAGGAGATCATGGCTGAACTCACAGGTGAGTTTATCTCCACATCTCTGATCGGCCGAGATGGAGCACTTAGTTTACCTGAGCTTCCCATGTATCTCTGAGCACTGTGGGGCTGTTCAGACTTGTTGTTTGTGATGTTCCTCAGGTGATTCGGCTGCGGTTGGTCAGCTCTGGTTGAGTGCAATCCCACCTGGCAGGTTACTGTGTGATGGGATGTCAGTTATGCGCTCTGTGTGCAGCTAAAGGCAGTCTGCTGATGTTTCTGTGAACGTCACAATACATTCAGACATCTGAACAGTTTATTATTTTGACATTACCTTAATTCAGAGTCATTTGAGTCACATTTTTGTTGCGGGGTTGCTTAATAAGCTTTATTACTTCAGTAGGAGGGCCTACATAGCTTTCAGTCTACCAAACAGATGCAGTTAAACAGGTCCTGAGTGAAAACATTGAGGCCGTTCAGGCGTGTATTTGGCACTGTCCGGATGCAATCAGATCACTAAGAAGACATTTTAACGACAGCAGCCTCTCTGAGAATCACATCGTAGTTCAGGAACGTCTGAATCTGTCAGTTTGTCTGCGAGTTTTTAGTGTCGAAGTCGGAACAGCTGAACCGGCTGAGCCCACAGCGGTAACAAAGCCCCGAGGAATCTGAAAACACCACGGGGCAAAATAAGGGCGACTTCTGAAAGTACAGACTAGTAAGCGCTCAGCACTGCCCCTGTGTGAGGGACCTACAGATGGTAGGTGATCGCGCTTCTGTGGCTGAGTTCACTGCAGCTTTGGATCGGGGTGGGGCAGCTATCTACTTCTTTAAGGTCGGCAGATTAAAAATAAATAAATAAAGTTGTCATGTAGGCTTTGTTCAGCTAAAGTAGGTAAACTAAGGTTAAGGGACAGTTCCTAAAGTTTTCATTCCTTTTAGAAAATATTGAGAACAATCGCACTTTACCTTCAGATCCAGTCACTTCCTTTTCATTCAATAAAATAACATTTTTATTGTTTGATTTACAGGCAGAAGAGGGGGTATTGCAAAGGGCAAGGGAGGCTCTATGCACATGTACTGTAAACATTTCTACGGAGGAAATGGGATCGTCGGAGCTCAAGTACGTCATTTCAGTTT
The DNA here is from genome assembly GCF_001649575.2 of Kryptolebias marmoratus. Taxonomy (NCBI): domain Eukaryota; kingdom Metazoa; phylum Chordata; class Actinopteri; order Cyprinodontiformes; family Rivulidae; genus Kryptolebias; species Kryptolebias marmoratus. The sequence goes on from NC_051442.1 coordinate 13,419,659, forward strand.
TCACTAATTCCCTTCAGGGGATTTATAAAGTGTCTTTGTATTCTGTTCTGACAAAATGTGTGACGTCTTGTTCTTTAACATGCTTTTTTTTTTCGTCTCGTATCCATATTTAAGTCACTGAGTGGGCTCAGGCCGCATGAAAGCGCTACCTAAATCTTTCAGTGTGTTGCACTCCCAGCATGCCTTGTGATCAGTTTTAAAAGTACTAAATACAGCTAGTTTCAGTCACAAGTATAACAACTCCGAATCAACGAACGCTGTCAGGAAATGTATGAAAATATCGAAGTAATAGTCAATGTCTGCAAACCTGCAAGTCATTCAAGACGAAATGCGGACGAGTCATTTTTCTGTTTTACTTCCAAAGAGCGCTGGAAACCTCTGTGCCAATAAATCTGATGAACTCCCCGTCTTCTCCTCAGGTTCCTCTGGGCGCTGGCGTGGCTCTGGCCTGCAAATATCATGGCAAGAACGAGCTGTGTGTCTGTCTGTACGGTGACGGCGCCGCCAACCAGGTACGGCTCTGAAACGACTGCAGCTATACAAACCCAGACTGGGATCAAGGGCGACTTATTTCAAAAGCAGGGCGGCGGTCTTGCTTCACCGCTGATGGTGTGACGTCCTGCTAAAGTTCATTTTATTTCGTCTATCTTGCTTAAAGTTGCAGAACATTTTGAGCTCATGCCAACACGAATGGGCTCTAGATTTCCCTGCTACCTTAGTGAACATTAAGTGTTTTTTAATCTAATACCGGCGTTCACATGAAGACATCAGTTTAGTGGTTTTATTAGTTTCTGTCTTATTAGTTGAATTTGAGATGTTTGGTCATGTTTGACCAATCTTCTAATGCTCAAATTTTTCAATGTTTTGGTTTTTTTATTGTAAATAAAAAAGGTAAATTGTTCTGTCACGTTAATCAAACCCACTGTGCGTGTTCCAGGGTCAGATTTTTGAAACCTACAACATGGCAGCCCTTTGGAAGCTGCCGGTGATCTTCATCTGCGAGAACAACCGGTACGGGATGGGCACGTCAGTGGAGCGAGCTGCAGCCAGCACCGACTACTTCAAGAGGGGGGAATTCATCCCGGGTCTCAGGGTACAGTGTTTCCACGTCTCCTATCACACCTGTTTTCCCGCTGGCAAAAGCCGCAGCATGTTGGGTTTGTGTGGGTTGAATAAATCTCCTTCCTTACTGCTGAGCTAGCTTTTCATGCTATTTAGATCCAAACAGTGCCAATAAAAAAGGTAGAAAAATGAATCTTTTAAGGTAAGACTAGACTTGTAGGAATCTCTAGTTTAGCACTCTTCCTGTCTCCTTCCGACATGATCCTCTCCAGTGGATCCAGGACCAGGTTTATGTGCCGTATTTTCCAGACTATAAGGCGCACTTAAAAGCCTTCAATTTTCTCAAAAAACAACAGAGTGCCTTATAATCTGGAGCGCCTTATATATGTAAGAAGTCGTGATGTTTTAGTGCGACTTTGGTTAAACAACAAAGCTGCACCGCTGCAGCATTAAGGCTCAGTTATAGTCACGTAGGACTCCGTGCACGGCGAGCGTGTAGGCGTTTATACTTGACGCTTACATCGATGCAGTATTCTTCCGTGAGTTTTGAACTATTTGAAAATCTTTGTGATCTCTCACAGAGGAATCATAGAAATGCTGGTACAGGCGAACCAGCTCCACTAGAGCAGCAAAATCGTCCATTTTGAATGGACGGTCCAAGCCAAGTTACAAAAATTAGGAGGTGCGCATTATAGTCTGGTGCGCTTTAGATATGACAAAAGTTTGAAAATGGACCATTCATTGACAGTGTGTCTTATTATTCTGTGCAACCCCTTAGCCGACCGTTCACCTGCTCAAACAGCCACACCTGAATTCATGAGCCACTTTGAAGACACCTGAAAATAAGTTGCTCGTGCCCTTCTGTCCTTGTTGTCTGTTCGCCTTTTCTCTAACAAAATACCACCAACCGTGTCGCAGTAAACAAACGTCGCACCATTTTTAAAGGCGCTCCCTTTCGTTTACCACTCACCTGGTGATTTGCTGCCAGTCCTAAACCGTTGCAAGCATGTGTAAGAAGGCTTTGCTGTTTTTCTAAGTTCATGTGACCAGATGATTACTCCTCCCGCTCCTTTCTCTCTCCAGGTGGACGGCATGGATGTTCTGTGTGTCCGGGAAGCAACCCGATTTGCGGCTGATCACTGCCGGTCTGGGAAGGTTCGTTAAACCTCTAAATCAAATCACACAGCTGTCTTTTTCTCTCTCTCTTCTAAGAACTGTTTTTTGCTCCATCTCTTATCAGGGTCCCATTCTCATGGAACTCCAGACGTACCGCTACCACGGCCACAGCATGAGCGACCCTGGTGTCAGGTAAAAGCTCGCGCTGCCCGAACTTGGCCTCTGTTGCCATTCAGGTGTTAATGAGTGACTTGTAAATGTCGCTGTCTCCTTGCTGCCGCCCCACGCTCTTGCTGCTTTTCCACAGTAGCTTTTATAAACGCTCCTTCCCACCGTAGTGACCTGATCACATCCTAGGAATGAACTTTACTAATATCGGTACTGACTGTAGCAGATTAATCCATGTCACACACTAGAAATCAAAACAAATCTTCCCTTTTTTATACACAAATGGACAGATCGCTTCAATAAATTTGAGATTATTAAGGTTTTATTACGTGAGCCGAATCAGTTTCTAATATGACTTTAAAAAGAGACATCCTCCTGACTACCAGTAGTTCAGATTTGCCCTCTATGGAGGACATTAGTAAACCCACTGCCTACCCCTGAATTAATTGTTGTCTACAGAGGACATTAGGGCTTTTCAATGACACCAAATGTGAAGGGGCGGGGTTAATTACCTTACAAAGATTGGGGTAGTCAGGAGGATAATGTTTGTGATCAAGTTTCCAGATGCTTTCAGTAGGAAAAGGTGATTTCTAGTGTATCCCTGCTACATCCCTGCTACATCCCTGCGTCGATCTCTGCCCTTTTAGCTACCGCACACGTGAGGAGATCCAGGAGGTCCGCAGCAAGAGTGACCCCATCTCCCTGCTGAAGGACCGCCTCCTCAGCAACAACATGGCCAGCGTGGAGGAGCTGAAGGTAGCAAATGCTTTCATCGGGTCAAGTGAAAACAAAGCTGTCTGCATTCCTGTTTCTGGGTTTTGTCTTTCTATATACTGTGTGTGTGCATGTGTGTGTGTGGATATATAAGCTTTTGTTATTCACAATGTTCTGCAGGATTTTTAGATTAGAAATTCATCAAGAATGAAAAGTATTGCTCTCCCCTGTGGATGCCAACATTGTAAATGAATCTTTAAGCTCATGTTAGAGATGACTCTCAGCTACTACCGCACTAAATCTGAGCGAAATATCTGTAGAAATGCTTGAGCTGCGGCTGAGTAGCTGTGGTGACCATCTTAAATCAGATTGAACTTGACCAGTTGTAGACGTACATCCAGTGATTACTTTCTGACAGTTAATTTAAAATCCATCCACTGGTTCAGACAGACAAAAAAATACAGATACACACACAGACACACAGGAATGGTCATTTCACCCACCTCTGTCTCAGCAGAAATCAAAATGTCATATCAAGTTTAAGGTTTTAGTTCTGTGATAACCCTACTCCGTATTCTAATAATTCCTGGAAGTATTTAATCCGAATGAATGAGTGCCGGCCGAGTAGGAAACCATGTTTGTTTTGCGTTCGTGCTGCACGCCGCCTTCAGCCGTCTGTCGTGTCTGGGTTGCGTCTGCAGGAGATCGACGTGGAGGTGAGGAAGGAGATCGAAGACGCCGCTCAGTTTGCCACCACGGACCCCGAGCCGCCGCTGGAAGACCTGTGCAACCACCTGTATCACAACGACTCGCCGGTTGAGGTGCGCGGCACGAACCCGTGGGCCAAGCTGAAGTCCGTGAGCTAAAGCCTGGTCCGCCCGGTGGAACCTCAAACCTGCCGTCACAAGTGCGCACACATCCCATAATGCCCCCGTCATCGTGCTCAAAGCGCCAACCAGTAATTTACTCCCACCTTTACATGACGAGATGTTCTGAGAATTAAACCAACGTGAGAAACATTAAAACTTCTGCATATTTATTTTTATTCCCCCCCCCCAAGTTGCTACACTCACTTAGTTTTTTTACAATTTTTAAAGCAGCTTCTAGTCTGCGCTGATATTTAAAGAAAAAACAGGACACATTTGACCTCAAGTGCTTTTTTTTGCCAGTGTCATCAAATTATTTTACAAAAGTATCTATTTTTTAAATGAAACGTCATAATGAGCCAAATTCTTCTTGTTTTTAGACATTTAATCTAAATTAATTAAGTCTGGGAGATTGTTTGAATTCATGATTTCACCTGTTGGTTATAAACACAAACACAAGCTTCTGTATTTTTTTTTCTTCCTTTTGTTTCATTTTGCTATCATTAAGCATTTGTCAGCATTTATTTTGTAAATCTGGCTCCCTGGGAGTGTGGGTTGTACATTCTGTATTTGGGTTTTTTTTCATGTTAAGCTCTGATTTTTTTTTAAGGGCGGTTCAGTAAACATCCTCTGTAACTCTTCGACACGAGAACGATCCAAGCTGTAAAAGCGTCGCTCTACTTCTGGAAGCGATAAATAATCCAACCTGACCTCATCAGTTTGTGTCTTCTGTTCGTGTTCTTGTTAGGGAGTTGCCAAAAACGCAGCGGGGTCAAAACTTATTTGTATCAGCCAATACATTTTCTTTAAAAACATTGTAAGAAATACACCTAAATCTACCTTCTGAGGTCAAACGCGTGCCTGACAGATCTGTCTCTTTGCCCAGCTCATCAGAAGCGTTCAGGTGTTTACAGTTCTGCTGTCTTGCGTGCACTCATCCTATTTAATTGAGGCGCGTATTTTAGGAGACGATCCTAAATATTAACGCTCCAAGTTTCCCAGAAGAAGTAACAAAGTCGAACGTTACGACAGGATTCCTTGGCATCCAGAGTCTCGGCTTGTTTTAATATCTGCTGCACGACAGCTTGTGACAGAACTCCAGACAGGATGTTGTAAGGGGGAACACACTCGTTTTGTGAGCTGTTATTTGTCAAGTAAAGTTTTAAAGGTCAATGTGTATCTTACTGCAGCAGGGGATGCAAAGAAAACCTCTCGGTGGAAACACTGGATTTCTGTTTAAGCCCTTATATTAAAAACAAAACAAAACACTTTGTTTTTGTGTATTTGTGTGAATCGTTGTCGAGTCAAAACTTCCTAAACACCTTCCCGGTGAAATGCAGTCCATGTGACTTTAAACTGATCAACATGTCAAGGTCTTCTTATGAAATGTATGATTATGTACTGTTTTTAATACATCACTCTAGTTGAAAATACTTTTGGTTCATGTTTAAAATAATGCAGTTTAGTTCTCATGTTCCCTTGCAAATAAAATACGGGTTTGTGAGATTTGCACATCATTACATTCTGCTTTTATTTAGACTTTGCACGACGTCCCAACTACATTGTATTTGTGGTTGTAGAATCCACTTATCCATTTTTACTTGAAAACATGCACACGTATTTATAATGAGAGTCTTGTTTTCCCCCTCAAGAATGCTAAAACAAGTTAAAAGTTGTTGTAAATGCTTAACGTGATGTTCACATAATGCTTTGGGGTTGAGAAAAACTACAGTATATTCACTGAACCCAAGCAAAGCGGAGAGAACCGGGTGTAGTTGCTGCTTTACGCCTGTAGGTGGCAGCAGAGCAGCGGCGAAGACGCCGACTGCAACCGAAGAAGAAGAAGACTTCAGGAAGACAGCTTGCAGGGCATCCCCAAGCTGGAAACTACGTGCCTTCGTAGAGACGGAACAATGGAGTCTGGCAGCAACACAAACGCGATGAAGGAGCTGCTGTGTGTTTTCGGCGCCGCGCTGCTCCTCCTCAGCGCCGTCACGTCGGCGGAGGAGCCGCCGAGAAGCTCGCAGTGTCACAACTACGCGGGAGGACACGTTTATCCCGGAGAGGCGTTCCGTGTGCCCGTCTCCGACCATTCCCTGCACCTCAGCAAAGCTAAAAGTGAGTCCACCCCTTCACCCCTCTCTCAGGGTTTTAATCCACTGCATAGGTAATATTTGCACACTGAAGCTGCGCAGTTTGTCATTTAGTTTCCTGTTTTTTTTTTGAGAACCCGCAGCTTTAGGACGCTGCTGTGAAGATGCGCACTGATACTGACTGCAAAAATATGTGCGGGATAATTCTCGTGCATTTTTTGGTTATTCTCGCTGAAATCTCAGGCCTAAAATCGATGAGGGTTCTTTTGGTAGGACACGTCAATGAAAGGTATTGGACAGCTCGTCTCCCCGCCCCAGACACATGACTGTGGCACTGCACCAAAAACTGGTTCCACCTGCAGCCACATCGAGTTTCACACATTTAAACAAATAAACAGCCCTTTTACTCCATGCACAATAAGGCTCTGCAACATGCAGCCGGTGTTTGAGGCAGTCATCAGCACTTATGGCCTCTGCTTGTATTGATTCACCACTTCATCCACCCCCCACCTCATCCATATGTTACCATGAACTTGTTCCAGCAGCAGAGTGGCTCCTGTGTTTGCTCTGTTTAGCCCTGACAGCACCCCTGTAATCCTGGTCCAACACAGTGGTTAAAAAAAAGAGGAGCAGCAAAAAAAAAATGGAGAAAATGCATAAAAATATCAAAGCAAAGTTAAAAGTGATGAGATGAACGAGACCACAAAGTAAAACTGACTTTAAACATTAATTTTGTGGCCTCAAAGCGTAAGGTTGTGTCCATAATTACTTTAAAAGATTACGTTTCTGTAAACCACTCGAGACAAACAATGATCTCTATTTCCTAAAGAGTGAATGCTACTTTTTTGTGCTTCATTTAAAATCAGTTGTAACGTTTTAGGTAAAATGAGTTAAAAAGTGTCTATCTTCAGTGTCTTAGAAATCAATTCCTTGCATGCTTTTCCTAAATCAACAAATATTTGGTTTGATGGGCACCGATCGGTTTTCTCGTGCCATTCTTATTTATTTTTGGTAAAGCTCTGACCTGCTAGTTGTGGTTTCTCTCCAACGATAATTAACGACACACAGCTTGGGCCGGCTCAGTCTTAAAACCGGCCGATTACCTCCTGATTAACTGGGCGCGTCTGTACTTTTAGTCTTTAGCTGCAAAAATAATAACAAAAAGAAAACAACATTGACTTTGTTTGTGTGTCTATTATTGTGTTTGTCCTTTTAAGTTTCAAAGCCGGCACCACACTGGGAAGGAACAGCTGTCATCAACGGCGAATTCAAGGAGCTGAAGCTGTCGGATTACAAAGGGAAATATCTCGTCTTTTTCTTCTATCCTCTGGACTTGTAAGTACCGTCTGAACCACCTGATATATGATCAGTTTATGCTGTAGCTGCTGCTGAGCGTGACACTATTTATGTAGCTTTTTGTTTTTATTTGTTCTCCTTGCAGCACATTCGTCTGTCCTACTGAGATCATTGCGTTCAGCGACCGTGTGCACGAATTTCAGGCCATTAACACGGAGGTGGTCGCCTGCTCGGTGGACTCCCAGTTCACCCACCTGGCTTGGTAGGATCGCCGACACCCAGATGTTGCTGTTTAGTTTTGTAAAACTCAACTATAACTTTATCGCTTGCACATTTGAGGGACTGTAACTCATTTATCTACTATTTATTTATTTTTGTTTTCAACAGGATCAACACCCCAAGGAAACAGGGTGGTCTTGGACAAATGAAAATCCCCCTGCTGTCCGACCTCACGCACCAGATTTCTAAAGACTATGGAGTCTACTTGGAGGACCAGGGACATACTCTGAGGTGAGCCTTAACATTTATGGCCGCCATCAAGACTGAATGGATTATGGTCTTATGCAACATTGTTATCAACTCGAACAAAGAGCCAGTCAGGGAAAAAAACATTGATATGAACGTGAACTAGTACAGATCTCATGGGATGTTTTTGTGGGGAAAAATGTGCTGTATTAAAGGAAAAGCTCAGTTCTTTTTGAAGTGCAGTTATGAGCAATTAATATATTACCTGTTGTAGACAGCTTGTTGAACAGACTGTTTGAAGAAATACTTTCATTCTGACCAGACTGACAAACTAGTTGGAGCGGGGCCAAGACCAAAGTGGATTGCCAAAACAACTCTGGTTCATGCAAATTCAAAAATTTTAATTAAGTTTTCCGCAGAACCCCACAGCCGAAGAGCCGAGCTGTCGGTTTAATCGGTGTGTAATGAAACCGGTTTCCTTGACGAGAGGAAACCTAAATCAAATGTTGCGTTAACTCTCCGCGCCCCTTTTCAGAGGTCTCTTCATCATCGACGGTAAAGGCATCCTGAGGCAGATCACCATGAACGACCTTCCTGTGGGCAGATCTGTGGACGAGACTCTGCGGCTGGTCCAAGCTTTCCAATACACGGACAAACACGGAGAAGGTACAGAGGCAGCTCTTTCATTTCTTTCCTTCTTTTTTTGTCCCATCTTTTTACTAAAAATTGTTTAGCCATGAGACGCCTGGTGTTCTGTAGATTGTCTGAGCTGCTTAAAGTCCATATGGCAATTTAACTTTCTTTTTTGTTTTTTTCTCCCCTCCACAGTGTGTCCAGCAGGATGGAAACCAGGCAGTGACACAGTAAGTATGGCTGGCTTGCCCTCCAGCTGTTAATATCAGTAAATGCAAACCATTCTGTCTCAGTCCAGCTTAACTTTATACAACTGCTTTGAGTCTGATTTACTTAGTTTTGATGTTTAAAACACTTTTCAGCTCAGCCTAGGTTGGTATTTAGTGATGTTTCCTGTCTGACATATTTAAAAAAAAATAAAAAGGTTAATTAGCACTAATTTAATTAATTCTTCCTCGACAGATTATTCCAGACCCGTCAGGCAAGCTGAAGTATTTTGATAAACTGAACTGAACAACTTTTCCTCTTCGGTTTGTGAAATCCGGCCAATTCCAAATAAAATATTTTTTTTTTCCTAGATTCTTGTATGTCTGGTTTCTGTTTTAATAAAAAAAAAAAATTTTAAAAGCCTTGCAGGACAACAGCAGCTTGTATGTATCAAAGTTCACCAGTGTGGAAACTTTGCATCTTCAAAAAATGGCATGGAGAAACAAAAGTCTCTTTTTCAAACAAACTGTTATGGCAACCTCTTTATGACTCTTTTCATTAGCTAGACCTTCAGAAAACTTTATTTTTTTATTACGTGCTGCCATAAAAGGTAAGCAAATATATCTTCATATGTCTATCAAAACATTTCCTGAACAGATTTTATTGAAACTCAAAGTAATAATTCAGTGTACGTCTACGACTGATTAACTTTTAGAGTCAACTCCTTTTAAGACGGCCACCGCAGTAAAAACTGTTATTTCTACAGGTATTAAAGTAAAATTTGGTTTAGGAGCAGCTGAAAATCATTCACAACACAACTCCCAGCACAAATGGATTGCTTGCAGGCAGTATGCATTCACTTGAGGAATACTTTTTTTATTTTGCTGAAACAGTCTTTTGTTTTTGTTTTTTTTTTCAAAGCCAGCATCAGTCTAAAATCCAAATGGCAACAAAAAGTTATTAAAGTGAAATCAGATGCTCTCTACCTGTAACAATCTCTCATAAATCACAGATTTGCTCCAGGTGCTTGATTTTTTTTTTTTTGCACGGACTGCTGTGAAAAGCAGACTCCGTGTATCACGTAGAGTCATTCAGGGCAACTTTGAAAGGAGTCTGGATCAGAAAGTGGTCTGAGGTTCAACTCGTACTCAACTAAGAAAACTGGAACAGGAAACCGACATCGCTGTGACGTGACGAAGAAGACACCCGTGTGGAAATTTTACACAACAAACATAAGTAGGAGAAAACAAGGCACTTAAAGAACCTCAGCGCCTCACAAGTGCACTTTGACCTGTTTGTGTCGAGTGACCCATCGCTCTACTGCCCAACTTTATTGTTGTGACGGGGGGGAGGAGGGGGAGGGAGTTGTTCTCCGTCTGCCTCGTGCAGCAGATCGTTTCGAAGAATCTTGTGAGCGGTGCTCGAACGTAAGCAAACAACCTCTGGCGTCGCGAGAACCGTGAGATCTGCAGAACATGTCTGTCTGTTAGCAACGTATCTCATGAACCACTGGATGGATTTTAATGAAACTTTCAGGAAATTATAACTGGATGTTCAGCTGCAGCTTCTGCAACACTGCATTTCAAGGCTGGACCAAAACGACTAAAACTAAAAGATGATTTTTGTCTAAAACTCTGGCATGAGAGGCCTGTGTAGCTAACCGTGGGTTTAGCTACACAGGTATCACAAGCACCTTTTTATGTTTTTTTTTTCTTTTTAAAGCTCTGGTTAATATTTATCTCTTGATCAACATTCAAATAAATTGCAGTAACTATCACAGAAATAAGCAGCATAACACATAAGACAAACAGGATGTGTGCCCATATATGGATTGATATATTTGTATGTATAAAGGGGGCGTGTCTCCTCTGAGGATGCATAAAAAGAGATGCTCCTGCAGCCACTGTATGAATCTGTATGCAACTGGCTGATGCACTTCTGCTCATGCTGGCTTCTTCAATTCTTTGTCGGAGGAGGTGGGTGAACTCCTGACGAGCGGATGAAGAAACAAATTTTGCTGCTGTTCGCATTCAGAAGACAAGTAAGCAAAGGGAAAAAGGGGAAAAAGAGGAAATGGCCAACGTCATATTGCGGCCAGCTGAACCAAACGATGTAGCCGATATCTTGCGACTCATAAAGGTAACGCAGATGTTGGGACACTGATATACGTTAGCTTTATGGTAAAATACAATGGATTTCAGTGCTTTTTTTTCCTGTTTGTGTTTTAGGAACTTGCTAAATTTGAAGAGATGGAGGAGAAGGTCATGCTCACTGAGAAAGGTGCAGCTTGCCCTCTGCTCTGCTGAACGACTTCATTTAAACGCATTTGCACGTGCCTTATCTTAAGCGGTCTTTTAAAGCAAGCGTCCCATTCTTGTTCAGATCTGCTTGAGGATGGCTTTGGTGATCACCCGTTCTATCACTGCCTGGTTGCTGAAGTCCCAAAGGAGCAGAGCTCAGAAGGTAAAAAAACAAAACAAAAACAAAGTCGCTTGCTTCAAACGAACCTAACTCGAGGCGTACATTTCCAAGGGTCCTCTGTGATTGGCTTCGTGATGTACTACTTCACCTACGACCCCTGGATTGGGAAGCTTCTCTACTTGGAGGACTTCTACGTGACGCAGGAGTTTCGAGGTGAGGTCGAAAAACAAAGCTCCACTGTGGTGCCGAGACGTAATAATTAACAGAGGTTTACAGCGCCCGTCTGAACGGCTGTGATTGCCCGTGTTTAATGTTTCACCAGGTCTTGGCGTGGGCTCGCAGATCCTCAAGGTGCTGAGCGAGGTAAGGCCGCCCGTCAGGTTTTCGGCGCCCCAGCCCTTACAAAAAAATCCCACGAAATTCACATGTGATCACATGTGATTCCCATTTTCCACATGTGGTTCACATAATCCACAAAAAAATCACGTTTTCAGATGTGGAAATGTGGGAATCACATGTGAAAGTCACATGTGATCACATGGGATTTTTTTGTAATGGAGGTGCGTCCGGTGCTGCTCCGTGCGTCACACCTTCTCAGCCCTTCTGCCCTTTTTCGTCCAGATCGCCGCGAAGACCCGCTGCAGCAGCATGCATTTCATCGTGGCGGAAAACAACAAGGAGTCCATCGAGTTCTACAAGAGGAGGGGCGCAGCGGACCTGTCCTCGCAGGAGGGCTGGCGTCTGTTTCGGTTCGGAATGAAGGAGCTGCTGAAAATGGCCAGCAAATAAGGAGTTTACAGATCACCGATTTGCACGTCATTCCGGCGACAGCAATAATTTTTTGTGATTTTGCACAATTTTAATACACCTGTTTAATAGTTACCTTTATTAATGAACAGTTCCTGCAACTATTAGCTCATGGAAACTAAAAACGAACCCTGAGATCTGAGAATAACATGGTATTGTTAAGGTACACTGCTGCCAAGTACTGTTTTATTTTAATATATTAAGAAAAAACTACAGTAATAGCAATAAAAAACAGCTGTGTTATATTTTTAAACTGTTGTGTCTCTAATTCTCACTCTGAAGAACTATCAGCGAAAGTGATCGTTTGATTCATCATTTTAATTTTGTATTTTTAACAATATTTTGTAAATCTATTGATATTTGCAATGAAAATGTACCCTTCATGAACCTTTAACCTGTGCCTGAGTTGTGCATGAAGTCAGTGTTGTAATGACACAGAAATGGACTTCAGATCAAAATGTGATATTTTATGTTTTTGCATTGAAGGCGTAAAAGAAGAACTAAATAAATGCTCTCAGTAAAAGAATCCTAATGCATAACACGCTAACGATAATAGCCCATCATGCAGCAGAATAGTAATAATATGTTTAAAACAATATTAATGTAATGTTTTAATGTTGAGTATGGAGTGTTTGGTATTAAATAAATAAATTGTTCTTTAAGAGGTTGATGTATACTGTGTGTGTGTGTGTGTGTGTGTGTGGTGTATTATATTACAAAATTAATAATTAGGGAACCTTTTATTTTAGGAATATTTGTTCCACATTTACAATCTTTGCAAACTGATTAGTAAACCTCAGCTATTTCTTAATTTTCTTACTTAACCCTGTTTGTACACCTCGCACTGTATATTGATTTAAACAGTATTTTTTACCCCCCCCCCCCACACACACACACACCCCTTAGCTGTGGGGTACCTCAAGGCTCCGTTTTCGGTCCCATCCTGTTCTTATTATTGCTAAAGGCGAAGCATTAAAGCTTTTGTCTGGGTGTGTGTTCTTGTGTATGTTACAAGAACCACTGGATGGATACAAACGCTTGCAGAAAAATAAACTCTGGATATGCATCTACAACTGATTATCTTTTGCAGTCAACCTGAGATGGCTGCCGGAGCTATAAAATAAAGCCATGACCGCTGTCAAAAAGCACAAATTCTACATCATTAAATGATTGTTTGGAGTTAAATGTGACTAAAACTCACCAGGGTCTGCTGCAAAAACAGCAACTATTCCTTGCCTTCGTTTATAACTAAATTTGTTGACCAATTACAGAAATTCTCATCTCATTTGCATGTGATCTTAGCCATAACTTCTGCTTTAACGCTCCCGCAAAATGATTTTCCTCTCGTCCCCGCAGCTTGTAGTTGCTGTTTCTTATTATAAGAGAAGAGAGGAGAACTTTACCTTTTCGCTTTGGACCTGGCGTCTCTGATTCCATTGTTTACATCCGGGGATGATTTTACCGACTCGCTGTCCGGCGCACGCTGAGACCTGCCGAAGTGTGCTCGCCAGCGTCAGTGTAAACAAGCGACTTGTTGGCAACAAAACACGACCCCCTGTTGTTTTCGCTCATTTATTACGAATTAGGCGGTAGATGTTTGGTAGTTAAACAGCTATTATGGCTTCAAAAAATGTCTATAATTCAGCCAGCTATAATTTGGTGTGGTAGTAGCTGAGGGTCATGGACAACGTGTGCTCCAAGGCCAAACAGACTGCAAGAGATCTTTGTTTAAAACTGCATGCAAGGCGATTTGCATCCCATCGAACCACCAATCTCATTAAAAATCTTTTTTGTTGTTGTTGTTGTTTTGCTGTTTTATTTAATGCAGCTCAGATTGATTTCTCTTCTATTACTGATTGACAACAAAGATTGTTTTATAAGTGCGTTATGTAAATACACTTTGACTTGACTTTTTCAGTTATGTTATGGCTGTGATTAAAATGTTATAGAAACAGGGTTTTTTTAATATATAAAAAAGGAGCATTTGGAGAGGCTTTCAGGAGAAGAATACTGGGAAAAAGGTGAGGTTGAAATTCTGAACCTGAGAGTGTTGCGTCATTGAAAAAGCAGACTGTAGTTGGTTTAAAAATTTGTTTAAAACTCGTGTTTTAATCGCGTTTGCCTCTCAGTCTGTTGTTCGGGCTGAAAACTGGATGGGTGTTAATTCAAACTCATTAAAATGAACGCCACGGTGCGGGCTTTGAGGGGGATTCTGGCCTGCTTGGCGGCTGGCTGTCGGCTGATTTCCACCTGAACTCTTCCGCAGTTTCCTGCCGCTCTCGGGCTGTGACGTGTCGCGCTGACGGCGGCCTCGGAGCTGCGGGAGAAGCGGGGGGCTGTAGTAGCATGACAGGATCTGGCTCCACAACGTCCTGCTTCGTTTTTCAGCGGTGTGCTCCAGAAACAGCCCCCCTAACCCCTCCTTCTCGGCTCATCTCCGGCCCGCCCAAATAGCACAAAATTCCCGACTGAATCCGGCCCGAGTCTGGGGGAACTGGGCGGCCTGGGAAGCCGTGGAGCGGACCGAGGCCATCCCTGCAGCATTAATCGGGTACGCGGGCCGCTCGTGCTCTTCTCTCGGCTATCGTCGGAGCGCCGTCTTCGGCTGCGTGCTTCCGTGTCAGTTTGTCCGTGTTTGCATTCGGTCTTTTAGTTTATTTCTTTATTGTCACGGAGAGGCCGCTCGGGGTTAGGCCTTTTCTGGCCTTTTTTTTTCTCCCTCCTCTCTCTTCTGAGGCCACGGTCGGTAAAACCAGGCCGATTTTTGTTAGCTAGCGCCACCGCAAAGTAAAGCTCGTTTGTTTATCTTTTTATTTTATCCTTCGCTATCGTCTCCAGCAGGTAACGAGCGACACAAGCTTCACTTGGCGGTCCCTTTCTTTCAAATGAGTGGTTTTTTAAATTAAATGTTGAAATTAGCATTCGTTCAGACACAAAGCTAAGAAAATGGCGGACGCTGGTGTGATGAAAACGGTTGAAATAAAAGGTGAGCGCTTAGCCTTGATGCTAGCAGCTTAATTAAGCTAAATCTTCCATGCTTATGATGTTTATTTGCCCTTTTTCTCCCCATTCTGTTCTTTAATCACGCTGTTTTGTCGACTCGAGTTGTTTTCTACATGAGTGTGTTGGGCTGTGACATTTTGTACTTTGCATGTGAAATCAGTGCTACCGTCGCTCCGCCGCTGCTCATCTCAGCGGTCAGTCTTTGTGACGGGTTCTCACACTCGCACTGCTCCAGCTCGGCCGGTGCCCTTCACTCAGACGAGGTTTTCACCTAAATCCGAGGCATCTTTGTGCAGGCTGATGCTGTGTGGTCCGCAGCATCTCCACACACCACTGTCATCTTCTTCTTTTTTTCCCCTATCCACCTAGAGGTGGGGGATGGTACACCCGGTGGAGATTAAATGGCACCTCGGCTGCAGCGTTTTTTGTTTACATGTCAGCATCCCTCCAGTTTCAGTGATGGGGAGAGACTTTTGTCTCACCTTTATCCCTACTATGAAAGCAATATCACTTTGGCTTCGAGGGTTGTTTTTCTTAAAAATCAAGAACAAGACGGTGCTGGTCATTCATCACTAGCTTACCTTTTGTGTTGTGTAAATGTAAACAATGGCACAGTAACAAAACTCTTTGGATATACTTGTTTATAGATGTTAAATAAGAAGAATGCGCCAGATGTTATTAAGCCAGAGTAGTGCCTGATTTAGTGACTCAACAGTGTTGGATAAGGATCAATTACAAGGACTTTTCAGGCCAGATTTCGGCACTTGACACTTTTTTAGTACCTGGTGCTGTCAACCGGACTGCTTTTTGACACATAAGAGAGACAAAACACTAAATCACCTTTTCATTTGCACTGGACTTGCAATACCCTAAAACCTACACATAAGGCCGTCACAATAAGTAACATGTAATGCACAAGTAATTAAAATCTTCACTTTCGGCTGTTTCACGACACGATTATTACGGTAAAATACAAAGTGGTTCAGTTTGTTCACAGTGGTGGTGTTGCACCTAGGCATTGGTTGGTGTGAGATTTTGATAACCTTCAGCAAAACTACCATGGTTTGACTGTATTATGAATATAAATCCAAGCTTTAAAAAGCGTAATTTATTTGCTTTTATTTGAAAACTAAAATGCAAACACCATTACTGCTGCCTAAATATCACATACTGGTTTATAATGATATTATAGGTGTAATATAAGAATAGTTAAAATTTATTTATAGTTATTTTCATTTTAATCCACAGATATAAATAAGGAGACTGAGAGAACACAATAAACATGTTGCTCCACAAAGTACACCCAAGCGACTAACAAAACTACAGGATCCAGTCAGTTTATTTATAATTGCACTTATTGCACAAAATATTACTTCCTCTGATGTTGTGCCTTTTGTAAAGTACCATCGAGGGCCTGACAAGCTGATGTTAGCTGGTTTAATTAGTTGGGTCTGAAGTAGGTTGTATACATCACCTGCTAATATTTAGACCTTTTGTAGCTTGTTGCAAATATTTGTTTCAGAATGAGTGATTCTCCTCTGATGGACACGTCAATACTCACTGTTGTACGCTACAAATAAAATGCACAGCCAACCGAGGGCGTCTTTATTTTTTTTATTTTTTGTCTAAGGAGCATAAAAGTTTCAGTGAATTCTGCCCTCAGCTATCATTGGAGCAACAGATCTGATCACGGAGGAAGGAAATGAACACAAAAAAGCCCTATTTTATCTCATTTTTAGGCATTTAAACCGTAGGAAATGCTACGATGGAAAAACTTGTTTTTTAACACTGTGGTACACCTTGAAGCCAGTTTTTGTCCCATCCCTGGTTGCAACCAAAGTCAAAACATCAGTGTTAACACCTGCTTTATCAGTTCATTGAATAGCAGTTGTTGAGTACCTCAAGATAAACAGTTTTTAGGACTAATTATTGTCAGAAAACCAAAGCAAAGAGCGTTTTCTAGTCAGGTGGCGCCAATACAAGCATCAGTTAAACATCATAGAGGAAAACAATGATATGAGTTTTCCCACTTACTCTAATCTGGCTGTTTTCTTAAAGGTGAACTCAGTCGATTATATTGTCTGTTGAAAGGTGACAAACTTACCTGTACTTTTAGTTTGCATGTGTGTAAATCTGAGCTTTTTACTTCATTGTTTAATGCAGTGACAGTAGTTTAATGTATGATGGTCAGATAAACATCTCACATTACATTTTTATCAAATATGATGAAGGTCATTGCATCCTACATCTGGAAAGAAATGACTTGATCCGCCGGTTAAGGTAAACGCACAAGTCTGTGACATGATGTTCAGCTCACATCAGTGACCTTGGACACACGATATTTGCTTGGATGCAGATTTAGTAGCTTTTGTCTCTGAGCTAAGTCGCTCTTGGTGTTCACACGGAGCAATAGTTTTAAAGAACTCTCAGCAACAAAACGTGTCATAGTTCTGTATTTGTAATCAACATGCAGCGTAATGCAGGAGTAATTGAATTTGGCTTACCTAAAGTGATTTGATCCAGTCTTGGAACAATATGTAAACATCATAAAGTAGCAAACACGTTTAAGTCACTTTGGGGTGTAATTTCAGGGGTGTGCATTACTCTTTTTATCAGCTTTGCTTCCGGCATCTTTGTTCAAGAGTGATTTAAGCTTTTTGTCCTTTATTTTCAGCTCTCCAGTAACAAATGCAGTGCGAGGACAATGGATGAGGATGTCACCAGGCTTGCAATACATTCTGGAGAGCCTAAAATAATAATACACGGATCGGGTAACTAACCGTTCTTCTGTTAATTATGTTTATTAGATGTATTTTTTTTTAAACATAGTTGGATTATAAATAAAAATCAAATAAAAGTGAAGTAAAAGGAATAAAAAACAGACAGGCTGCCGGCTGTTATCCAATTAACCCAGGATCTGCTTTTCCCAGATGACGGTGGTGCCGGCGGGCAGGAGTTTGTTGTCGAGCTTCAGGAAACCGTGTTAGTTTCAGAGGGAGAGGGCGAAGGCATGGCGGTTCACCGGTTTGCCCCAGACGAGCTGGTCATCCAGGATGCCGTGGAGGACGTGGTTTCTGAATACGTGCACGGCGACGACGACGACGAAGACGTTGCTGTAGAAACCTGCGTGATGGCTCTGGACGGCGAGGAGGAAGGTGTTGCCATGGGAGACATCCCGGAAGATGGATTGGATCCAGAGCAGCAGGATGATGACCAAGATGGCTGCGGAGATTATCTAATGATATCTTGTAAGTTCGCTGCTCCACGAGGTGTTCGTACTTAGCGCCGCCATCCATGAATGAGTCAGGTTTTTGTGCACAGCTAAAAAGATTAAAAAAAAACCCTAAACTTTTAAAGATGTTTTGCTCAAAGGGTGTTTTTCACATTTACCATGATGCTACAATTGGCTCTTCTACCACATAAAGCCTTTAGTTAAACAGCATCTTGGTTTTTGAGAACCTCCCAACACCCGGACCCTCATAGACCTTAATAGGTGCCACAGATGGCTATAAATCCGGTGAGCAATTGGGTTGCTCTCTAATGATAAGCATGGCATCTACGCTTTGATAACAGCAGTCAAAGTTATACTACATTTTTACAGCCTGTCACTGTTCATCACATTTCACTTAATTTTAGATGACTTAATTTACCAAATGTAGTTTGTACCTTAGACGTCAGTGGAGAATATGTTTGTTGTTTTTCCATCTTTAAGCAATTAATTTGAAAGTATCAGAGCTCAGTTATTATGTTCATTTAGCAGATCCTTCTATTTAAAATGATCTGCAGGAACATGTGGTCAATGTGATGTTTGAGAGCTTGTTTAATAACGCTTTGACGTGTAAACTAGGGAGAACATTGGTCAAAATATCAACAGATAAACTGTACAAATCACAATAGGTCACAGGCCAATTTTTTTTTCTCCTGAATTGAATTTCTGAAGGAGCAAATATGTTTGTGTACTGATATAGTTTTGAAGTCATTATTACATAAAAAGGTAGAAAAGATCCATCTTTATGCTCAGTCTTGGTTTGCCGACCATCAAACCAGCATGTTGAGATGCTTATATTTTCGTTCACTGGATAAAATTTAAATTTAATTTTCTAAAATTCTGGGCGAGAGGAAAACATGGGAAATAATTGAAATTCGTATTAGAGGCACATGTCCATTGTCTCAATGCAGTATGTTTTGCTCACTAGTGGACGAAGCTGGTAAAATGGTGTCTGAGGATGGAACGGAGGTAACAGTGGAAGGAGCTGTGGAGGATCAGGAGGTGGAGAAGGATGAAGATGGACAAGAGGTGATAAAGGTCTACATCTTCAAGGCTGATTCTGGAGAGGATGACATGGGTGAGAAAGCTCAAAACATATGTTAGCTCACTCAACGCAACAAAACCAACGTAATAAAATGCACTGAAGTCTGAAATCTAACTTTGTGAACCCTTCGATACAATGGAAGGGCACTGAAAGCTTGCCATGGAGAATTAACTGCTTCTTCCTGCAGGAGAATCGGTTGACATCAGTGACGGAGACGCCGAGAGCGTCGCCCTGACAGAGTCTACAGGCCAAACACTTAGAGAGAAGATGGTTTACATGTCTGTCGGGGATTCTCACCACAATCAAGGAAACCACGGTGAGCTTTTTACAGCTAAAGGGTGGGAACAGCTGTGATGAAAGTGAAGGTTGATAGTTTGGTTTCTGGTTTTGTCTATGTGGAGCTCATCTGCATGTGGTCCCGGGTGACTGATGAGGCTTTAAAAGAGGTAGAAGGCAAAAAGCCATAAGTTATTGTATGAGAGTGTGTCTCTAAGCAAGGCCTTCTAGTGCCACTGATGGTAAACTTCTCATCACACGATGCTGAAAGCCTGTGCATCAACGTCCCCGGCGTGCCTTGGCTGAAGCTTTAAACATACTTGTTTTCGGTTTTTATAGTAAAGATGTTCCACTGCTCACTCAGGTGTAGACGACAGCGAGAGTTGCGAAAACCGAAACGGGGCTGCCAGCGCTCTGCTGCACATCGACGAATCAGACGGGGTTGATGAAATCAATAGGCAATGCAACAAGAACAAGAGGCGGTCAGAGCATCGACAGGTCCAGACAGGTAAGAACGTCAATGGGAAGAAGTGACAGGTGCACTTATGTACACCTGTGCTGCTTTCTGTTTGTTCACTTTTTATTCACCTGTCTGTGCTGTTTGTGTGTGAATGTCTGCTTTGAACCTGTTACACGTCTGCCCGCTTGTCTGTCATATCAACAAGTTAGAGTTCCTGAGCTGCAGTCACTTCATAAAACCTCATTTTGACACCGGATCTTATGTAGAAAGCATACTTTTGTGTATTTTGTACAAATAAGTAAATGAAAGTGATTAAAACATAAATCTCAATTCACATCTTAGATGGGCCCACTGGTTCAGATAAGTGAGGTAGTGCTGCAGTGTAATACCTGCCGAAGATGTTGATTTCACCCTTGGTATTGTTATTATTGTCACAAATGAGTACATACTCTGATACTAATCTACTGTTATTGATAACGTGAGCCTTTTTTATAACCCTAATGAGCACCAGTTGTTCAGGAGCTTATCACTATTTACCTACTGCTCCTTCATATCCCAACAGAATGTCATAACAAAATATCAACTGGAAGGTGAAGCGCCAAGAAAAGCTTCCTCAACGTTGTTCGTTTCAGACTCACAGCGACGATTTCTTGACGGAGCAAATCAGAATAGATCAAAAATTTTGTTTAACTTAAACTGAAGACTTGCTCTGCTCCAAGAGTTTCATGATGGATATATTTTAACGTTTTAAACATTTAAACATTTTGTAGTAGCTTGTTTGTATTTTGCTTCATCTTCCTGGTTTGTCTTTTGTTTTTATTATTTTAGATTGTATTAATCTTACACAGTGTTTAATTTCTATTGTTCGATACATGCAAATTTAGCTGTATTGAAGATGGACTAGAATATACCAAATGGCTACCTACTCCTTAATATAAATTGTTATTCTAAAGGCTTTATTAAAAAAAATTAGTTGTTTTCTTGTGAAAAATAAAAAAATGGCCCTGTAGTAATTTCCTTCCCTCTTGTGTTTGTCTCTAGCGATCATCATTGGTCCCTACGGCCAGCCGCTGACTGTGTACCCCTGCATGCTCTGTGGGAAGAAGTTCAAGTCCCGAGGTTTCCTAAAACGCCACACTAAGAACCATCACCAGGATGTTCTGACCAGGAAAAAGTACCAGTGCACTGACTGTGACTTCACCACCAACAAAAAGGCCAGCCTCCACAATCACATGGAGGTGCACGCACTTAGCAGCAAGGCGCCGTTCGAGTGCGAAACCTGTGGCAAGGAGTTCCACCAGCAGGGGGCGCTGTTCTCCCACAGACTGCAGTACCACCACCGAGAGCCCAAAACCCAGCCGGCGGCACCGCCGCCACCTCCGCCCACCAAGATGCATAAATGCAAGTTCTGTAACTATGAAACTGCTGAGCAGGGCCTGCTCAATAGGCACTTGTTGGCTGTTCACAGCAAAAGCTTCCCTCACATCTGCGTGGAGTGCGGAAAAGGTTTTCGGCATCCTTCGGAGTTGAAGAAACACATGCGCACACACACGGGCGAGAAGCCCTACTCCTGCATGTACTGCGACTACAAGTCGGCCGATTCCTCTAACCTCAAAACGCACATCAAGACTAAGCATAGCAAGGAGATGCCGTACAAGTGCGAGCGCTGTTTCCAGACCTTCGCCGAGGAAGAGGAGCTAATGCAGCACGGACTGACGCATGAGGAGAATAAGACCCACCATTGTGCCCACTGTGATCACAAAAGTTCCAACTCCAGTGACCTGAAACGCCACATCATATCCGTTCACACCAAGGACTATCCACACAAGTGCGCCGTGTGCGGCAAAGGCTTCCACCGGCCGTCTGAACTGAAGAAGCACTCTGTGTCGCACCGCACCAAGAAGCTCCATCAGTGCCGGCACTGCAACTTCAAAATCGCAGACCCCTTTGTTCTCAGTCGCCACATCTTGTCTGTCCACACAAAAGAGCAGCAGGCCTCGCCTGAAAAGACAGAGACTAAGAGGACAGAGACGCACACTCCTGTTGTAGCCCCTAAAAAGTCTGCAGCCAGCGGGTCGAGTGCTTCTGGCCCGCCGGCTCGAGTCAGCGCAGCCAGCTTAGCCAGCAGCGTGACTGTAGTTATCGGCAAAGGACAGAAAGAGAGGAGAATTTACCAGTGCCAGTACTGCGACTACAGCACTGGGGACGCTTCAGGTTTCAAACGTCACGTCATTTCTATTCACACGAAGGACTACCCGCACCGCTGCGAGATCTGTTCTAAAGGCTTCCGACGGCCCTCGGAGAAGAACCAGCACATCATGCGTCACCACAAGGACGTGGTGCAGGCAGAGTGACTCTGAGCGAGCCGAACACTGTGCCAGGTGGACGTTAAAGCCCTCCGTCACCCCCCCCCCCCTTCAGCCCTTCAGTCCACTCTGTTGTTGTTTTGCTCTTTTTCGACCCCTCAGCCCGACGTTCGTTCACACATGTACAAAACATTTTTACTCCCACAGTTAAGCCCCCTTCCACAGGCTTGCGCTTTTAACTGCATGTCCCTTTGCTGGTGACTGTGTGCATGGCAGATTGTGCAGATGTCTTCTTTTTATTTTTTATTTTTTTTGTAGATACACATTTTTATAATTCGGCAGGTAGCAATCAGTTCCCAATCACAACGGTCCTAACTATTTGTCTTAAATTTGAGATGTAGTTTTTCAAAATGTTTCTCATCATTTTCTTTAAATGATACCTAACAGAGGTAGGAATTAGCAGCCTGGTTAGTAGCACTTGTAAAATTGAGTTTATATATACATATATATCTATGTGTGTGTGCGTTTGTGTGTGTGTGTGAGAGCGAGTATGAGGGACAGAAAAAAAAAAAACCCAACCCCTTTGTTGTGCTTCCTGGTGCTTCGACTCCATCTTCCTGTAACTTAAAGCTTCTCGTTCAGAGAAAAGAATCAGCCATTCTGAGCTTCATCCATAATCACTGATTTTATTCGTTTTTATTTTTATTTTTTTGTTTTGTTTTGTTTATTTTAAAGTGGACCCAGTATGGTTGTGAATTAAAATTCACATGTACTCACGACTCATGGTGCAATCATTGCCACAACTCTGCGATGTCCAATATTTCAGTTTCCTGTGCGTAGATGTGCCCGAAGCCTTTTGAGGCTGAGCCCCCCCGGATCACAGTGTTTCCGAATCAAGTCGTGTTACCGGACGAAAAAAAAAAAGTCCATGAATTTGAATCAGCCAAATATTTAAAAATGAGGAAAAAATCTCCAAATGTCTGACCTAATCGGAGAGTCCTACAGTATATGTGGTGCTGCAATTATGAAACTACAGACTGAACTTTGTTTTTAACCATCACAGATGTAAGTTTGCCAGTAGAAAGGGAAATTGTATATCGTTTTAGATGCAACTTCACGACAGGTGCTGGTGGTGTTCATGTTTTATGGCTTTTTACTTTCTTTTTTTTTTGTTAACACCTGTGATCATCTTTTGTTTTTATATTTATTTCATTTACAACTTGTTGTATAGTTAAGTGTAACTAGACTTCTATGGGACGTAAATTATTGTTTTGTATACAGATCTGTACAAAACGTGTAGATGTAAACACTTGATGACAAAGGAAATCCTGAACTGTGTCGTTATGGATGTACGTCGGCGTATTTGTTAAAAAAACGGATAATAAAGCAAAAAATATTTTAGCCGGTTCACTCATTTTATTTCACAGCGGTGCTACAAGAAGAAGCAAAGCAGGTGGGATGAACCTAAGGCGTCTCGGTTCGAGGCGGCGGCGGCCTCGACAGGCGGAAGGAGTTTCGCCGCAAAGGTCCGCGGCCTTTCACCACCGACAGGAGATCAGGCAGCCGGGCACTCCGCTGGACAAAGCAGAGCGCGGTGGTTAGTGCGTGCATCACTTAAAAATGCCAGATGTTTTGTGCAAAATCAAGTCCACTGACGTAAAAGTACCGTTTTTGGGCGGGAAGACGATGTTTTCGGGCAGGGTGCCAGCTTGCAAGGCGAGCTGCCTGAACTTCTGTTTCACGTCAGCTCCTAGCTCCTCTCCACGTCCTGTTGAAACATGTGACAATAATCTGATCGACCGCTTCATGTTTAAATGGAGCGGGCTGCAACGAGGGCTGACTGTTACCGTATAGTTTGGTGACGGTGGTCGTCTCCGCTTCCTTTTTCTTGACGACGTGAATCAGCGCGTACTCGTCAGACTTCAGGTCGACCACTCGCACGTCTTTCAAACTACCTGAATCTGGACAAAGAGAGGGGGAGCAGAGGTGGCATGGGAAATATGAGAGTGGATTAATTTATGTGTGTGTGTTATTGTTTTAGAACCACTCACGCTCGCAGGTGTACGTGAACTTCCCGGGCACGTCGGTCTTCTTTGCCAGTTTGTTCTTTCTCCAGCAGGAGCCGTCAGAGCTGCAACGCCAATTAAAGAACAGTCAGAATGTTGAATTTATTTATTTTTTGTTTTGTTTTTCACATCCGAGCGTCCAGTCGCGCCATCCTTCCGTGCTCACGTGAGGCTGGCGAAAGACATCTCCAGGTCTCCGTCTGCAGTTGGCGTCAGCACAGCCGTGCTCATCTTCATCGTGGCTCTGCGGCTGGCGAGCCACTGAGAGTTGGAGGCGATGCCGATCAGGTACCACTTCCCTGCCATCTGTGGCCACGTTCAACGGGGGACGCAGAAAATCAGGCGGACAGAGACGATTACCTTCACTTGAAGGAGTAACAGTTTATTCGATTTAAAGGGACGGCTCAGATCCTTTAAAGAGTACTTCTGGGAACAAAACATGTTGTAGACGGCTCTTTGAACGACCTCAGTTTGGGGAAATGGTTTATTTCTGACCCGTTTGACATGCGGCTAGTTAAAAAGAATTCCTACAAGCTAGCCATAGTGCTCCCAGCAGGAATGGGGTAATATTTCTGCAGATATAACCACATAACACCAAACGGAGTAAAGGTTTATCAAATGGCATTCACAAACTGCAGTAAAACTCTTGAGCTTGGAGTTTTAAGCTCACATCAGTCTACTTTGGTTCCGCTTAGATTAGCCACGATCTTGTCAATCTGGTCAGCATTAAGCTCCGTTTCCAAACCGAGGTCGCTTAAAGAGCTATCTACAACAGGTAAGATATTAATTGTTCATAGCCTTTCACTTCAGAGGCTCTGAGAATTGCTTTTATTTTGAGTGCTTATATATTTCTCTTTAAGACCAATAATTGACCCCTATAATAAAAATAAAACCTTGAAATCTCAGACTGATATCAGTGTGTCGATGACGAGGACAGGATTCACCGTGAGTCCAAGCTACGCCGGTGTGTGAGACACTACGTGGACCTGGGCTCTGCCCAAATAAAACAGATTCTCAGTTTTTAACCGTGCATTCGTGTTCGTCCCCTTTAAAATCTCGAGTTGTATTGCATAACCTCCCCTTACCAGACGAGTTGACTCTTAGAACCTGATTGCAGGAAGCCTGAACCTGCACGAGAACAAACTCTGCTTCTTACCCCCTGTATGTCGAAGTCTGCCTGAGGTAGGACTTCAGAGGAAAC
The DNA here is from genome assembly GCF_001649575.2 of Kryptolebias marmoratus. Lineage (NCBI taxonomy): Eukaryota > Metazoa > Chordata > Actinopteri > Cyprinodontiformes > Rivulidae > Kryptolebias > Kryptolebias marmoratus. The sequence goes on from NC_051442.1 coordinate 13,445,132, forward strand.
GCTCAGGGAGCAGAGCACGGCTGCCAGCAGGGTGAGCAGCGAAGTCATCGCCTCTGAAGAGCGGGAGCGGTGCAGAGATGATGACGACGATGATGGGAGTCCAGAGGAAGAAGTAGAAGCTTGTTGTTGACGACTCTTTATATATAGTAGAGAGTGGGCGTGCACCCGTCCCCCCCCC
>NC_051442.1:13445397-13551592 GCF_001649575.2 Kryptolebias marmoratus
CCCCAGCCAGCGCACAGTCACAGAGCTGGTCTGGGTTCAGACACGTGAGGCTTCGGGCAGAACCACAAGGTTTGGCTCTGCCAGGGCACATTTCAGTCAGAGGTGAATGGGGGAGAAAAAAACAAAAACAAAACATGTAACAAAACAACATAATCTGAGTTAGAATGCCGTCACGTCACTTCATTATGTTCCTACGGGACCCCTGAAGTGGGGAAACGTGGCAGCGGTCGCCCTCCAGCGCTTTCGGTGGCAGAGGCCACACAATCGAACTCGTCTGTCAGCAGATGCGACGGGAGGACTGCTTGAACTGTGTTCACGCTGTCTGACTCGGCAGAAGGCAGCGGACCGTGTCCTCCTTCGCCTGTAGCACCTGTTGTGTGTTTAGAACCGACACTGGACTGAACCGGACCTCAAGCTGTTTTTGATTTGTGAAGGAACGTCCTGTTTATGAAGCGTCCATGTGAGGGGTGTGTGTGTGTGTTTTAATGTCGATGGCGGAGGCTGGCTCCATTGTCCTGCACGGTGTTATATAACGGGGCGTTCAGATGTTTGTTGTTTGCTGTTTGGCAGGATCTCAATTAGACTTTCATCAGCTCCAGTCCTCTGCTGATCGTTTAAAGATGTCAGAATTAAGATGAAAGTAGTTCTAAAAAAAAAAAAGTTTTTTTTTTTTGTGGTAGGAGGTGTTACCGTCTTTTCTTCTAATTTTACCATTTTTCATTTAAATCATTCTCTAATCATGGAGGAGCATTAGTGGAAGAAATGCCTTTCATTGCAGAGAAATGACTTTTAACCTTTCAAACTATGAAGTTTCACAGGATCTCCCGCTCAGAATATGTGTTGTGAATGACTCTCAGCTACTACCACACCAAATTTTAGCTCAATATCTGTAAAATTGACTGAGCTGTTGTCCCTCTTTTTGTGTATTTTTTTAAGGTGAGTTGGCATTTTGAACTGTAGTTGTTGCAAAGAAGTAGTCTGAGCACCTTTTCCATCAAGGATGAGTCCAGAGGCGAGGGACTCGGCTCGTATTTGCAGGGTCCTTCGTCTGCACGCAGATATAGGCGCGACTTGTGGATTTCTGCTGAGTCTGCGGAAACGGGGCATCGAGGTGCAGGCAGGCACAAGCCGAAAGCAACAGACTTCTCCGGCGTGCATACCTCACCGGTTTAAACAGGCAAACTCTTTTCAACACGAAAAGAAAATAAAAAAACAAAAATGTGATGTAAGCTTAGAAACTGCTGCAGTTACGAAAACACTCTCTGGCTGCAGAAATCGGTTGTCCCAGACTTTGTCGGCGTAGCAAAATCAGTCGATTTAAAACAAATAAATAAATAAATAAAAGTTAAATGATCTATTTGTAGCAGAGCAACCGTTGCACAGAAAGAAAGATAACCGTCTGTGTGTGGTGACGAGCCCTGAATGGGAACTCATGTTCTGCACATCTGCATCTGCAGTGGTTCGGGCTGAGAAGGTGCTGCACATCAGGGTCATGCATTCTAGTTTCCAGAGGAATGGACGCCCTGTACGTAGAAAAACATTCAAGTCACGGCTAGAATAAACAACAGACACCGGTCGCACAGCTTTGACAGTCAGGTGAGTGTAATGGAAAATTTTAATGTTCTTTTGAAAAGTAAAATGTATAACAATATTTATGATTCCTGCCGGCACAACTGCATCAATAGAAGACTGTTTTTGTATCAAGGTTTGAAATGCTTTTGTCTTTGTGCTATGTGGGAACTGAGGAAGACTCTGGTCCTCTCTTACTCCCTTCTGCACCTGGCCTTGGCTGATTTCTTCTCAGTGCCTCCTCACAAACTCTGTTTCTTCCTCACTCCCTGTTATTATCAGATTTGCTTTGTGAGAATCGAAGCTGCTCAGTAACTACGTAAAAGTGTGGCTGAAAATGATGTAACGAAGCCTCCCTGTAAAAGTGTATGTTCTTTTTCTTCTCCTGACTGTTTATCCTGTGAGCGGGGTCTCCGAACGCTCCTTTTGCCTTCGGATAATAAAATTCTTTTTGTAAAAAGACAAAGATTGATCTTTCTCCTGATTCTCTGGAACAGACACCTCACTGCTTGTTAATTTTTTTTTTTGGCAATGCATTACAGATGTGATTCTTGCTTCAGGAGCTCGCCAGGTAGCTGCTTCTCCTCGGTTTCATCCAGGAGTTGCTGTTGTGACCTGAAGCTGACAAGTACCAGAGAAAGGCCTGATGGGGGCGCCAGAGGACCGACTCTGGCTGAGCAGGGGAGCCAAGTTAACTTCTCAGGTGAGAGTTTAAATAATAATAATTACAAAAAAGCAAATTAAATTGATAGTATTGATGTGAACCATTTGGTCTGATGAGTTACTGTAGTCAAGAGCTGATAATTGGTGGAAAGAAATGTGTTGAAAATAAAACAGTAGAATAAGAACAGGATAAATTGTTTGAATTCATTGAGAATTTGCAGCTTTGCTACATACTAGCCTCCCAAGTCATCTCAGACACGAGTTGGGCTGTAAATCTAACCACCAAAACATGTTGGTTTCCCCCCTTGTGACCTTTACAAAGTCTGTTCATGAAGGGGAAACGATAACCGGCTGAAAACAAGAGGAAGGTCTCCATCAACGGCCCTCCAGCATCAGAAACTAGACCACGTCGGGGAGGTCGGGGCGAAGAGACGCCGAGGCCTCTGCCATGGTGAGGAACTCCACCCAGTTCTGATAGAGGCCCCGCGAATGCTCCCCCGTGTCGACGACGAGGCCCCACAGGCGGCTCCGGCCCGTCTTGTTCCTCAGGGCCAGCTGAGCCTCCCGCTCCGTCACGTTGAAGCTGATGTTCAGGACCTGCGAGAGCAGCAGGTGGAGCAGCCCGGCCGTGATGATGCTGCTGTACCAGCAGCAGGTGAAGCACAGGGCTGTGCTGCGAATGTGCAGAGAGAGCCAAATAAATAAATAAGAATGCTCATTTGTCCGACTCCTTGATGTGTGCCTGTAGACTGATCGGAACAGGAGCTGAGGTACCTGGACTGACTGTAGACGCCGGGACAGTAGAAGAGCGCCGTCATCAGGTGCTGCTGGGGGCAGAGGCTGCGAAGCACCAAGCTGATCCCGTACACGGAGGTGAGCACGAACACGCAGAGGGTCTGCAGGAAGCTGCGGTGGTTGGCTTGTCCGACGCAGCTGTTTATCCTGCAGCATCTCAACGCGCAACACAGACATGCAAGAAACAGATTTAAAACTTGGGACTAGGTTTACCGTTTACTTTCTGCACATTTCATCGTGTTTTATTCTTTACTTGGAGGTAAATGTGGTCTCCTAGGCAAACAGGTTTCTAAACTGGAGCCGTATGATTTCATAATTTCCCCCTTTTTTGTTTTGTCTTAAAATTGAGTAAACACTAAAGTGCCTTTTATTTTAAATTGATTCCAATTATACTTAACTATAACAAATGAGATGTTTCTATGTACATGTTACATGTTTATATTTATATTCTATATACTTGACTCCACCTGTGTCCAGCTAAATGACAGATGAAGATAAACTGTGTCAGAAAATCCCATCAAGGAAAACGTCCAATTAGCCAAAAGAACCAATTCCTCATTAAGAGGCACATAACAGCTCTCAGGATGCTCCTACAATAAAGTAGTGGACATTTGTCCACAAGAAAAGACACTCTGATGGGGAAAACTTGAAAATGGATCTCTCTGGCAGCTTCCAGGAGTGCGAGAGGACGAGGACGGGAACATTCTGCAAAAGTATGTGCTGAGAATGACTCTCGGCTACTACTGCATCAAATTTCAGCTCAATACCTGTTAAAATGCCTGAGCTATAGCCATTTTTGTGTTGGCTAATTTCGATTGGCTGAGGCGGCCATCTAGAATTGGATTGACTCCAAAAGTGTATCAGTTGGAGGTGAACATCCAGTGATTACTTTCTGCACGTTTTATTAAGATACATCCTGTGGTTAACGAGAAATTTTGCTAACAGACAAACAGGGTTGACTCCAACAGTTTCCGCTGAAGGTTTTAAGGAAAGATCTCACGCAACGATTAGCAATTTGAGTATGTGTTGTGAATGATTCTCAGCTACTACCACACCAAATTGTATTATTTTATCTGCAAAACTGACCGAATCATAGCCATTGTTGTATTTTCAAAGGTCAGTCGACTGTGGTGGCCATCTTGAATTGAATTGACTCCAAAAGTTAATCAGTTAAACCAGATTTTCGATCCATCTGTTGAACAACTAGCAAACACTCTAAACACATTCATGATGTGATGAAATAACCCTGGAGTGACTGAGAAAACTCCATTAATGGCGGGTTTACAGTTTGACCACACGTCCCGTTTTGCAGATAAATCCACACATTTCCATAAAGCCCAGATTTCCAGTAAGACCCACCAGACACAGTGGTGGTCCAGGCGCTGAACGCACGATCCGCAGGTTCTGCAGTGTCCGGCTCGCGGGGGTCGCCTTATCCTGCACACGGGACACACGCTCCGCTTCTCCGTAAGCGTTTCCTTTCCTGCCGCCGGCCCCGACTGACAGGTGGCGTCCCCTGCAGCCCCTGTCCCGTGGCCGTGCGCCTCGCGCAGAGAGGCGTCCACGAAACCCGGGCCTCGCTTGGTGAGGACGAGCGAAACCAAAGTGAGAATCATCCCTGTGGTCACGGCGCCCACCTGCAGCGGGCCGACCCCGCCGCGGGGCCACACCTCCGTGAGGAAGAGGTAGTACATGTAGGCCAGGGAGTACAGCGCCAGGGCGAGGAAGAAGAGGGTGCGCCTCTTCCGCCGGTGCGTGGCGTAGTAGTACCACAGGACCAGGCCGGGCAGGGCCGTGAGCACGACGATGCCCAGCAGGTAGTGCAGGGACGCCACCCTCAGCAGGAGAGGAAGCAGCAGCAGGGCCGGGACCATGGACAGCTCCAGGTTGTCAATCATGGCCCCGAGCACAGGAGACTGAAGTCCCCGGGGAGCTGGTTTTTCCTTCAGCCACCTGTGGATAATAAATACAGCAAAGTGTTTCCGTACAGGTGAAACGGGCTGTGCTGCCGTTTTAAAATGATTTATATATTAGAAGATAAAACAAACAAACAAAAAAAAAACTCTTCAAAGTTTATTTGGTTATCTTGTGTGATATGAAGTGTTTCCTTTTTCAGCTGATTACCGCGGTGCTTGTTTTTCAGTGAAAGCAGATATGATTGTTGAGTCAAGTCAAATGTATTTATATAACACTTTTCAGCAACAAGGCGATACAAAGTGCTTTACAACATTTTACACAAAAATACAGTCAAAACACACAACAATATCCTAAATATAAACTGGGATAATCTAAAGGAAATCATGAAACTAAACATCTAAATGAAAAACACACACACACAAGATAAACTAAGGGAAACCAAACTGAGATATAATGAAAGCTAACATAAACTGAAGTAGGATTTAAAAACCCTGGGAGGCTCCTGTGCACCCCCAGCAACCGCCCTGCCTTTGTGGGATGTAACGTATAAGTTTGTTCTGTTTTCCTTTACAGTGATGGGTGGGGGCTTCATCACACTTCTCATACCTGTGAAGGGCTTCATCCAGGTCCTCACAGTCGCAGCAACACCTGTACTGGTAGACATCACATTCACAGCAACAAATGGGGTCGTCTGGCTCCGGGGGTTTCAACTTCTCCCACTTCATCGTGACCTGACGTCCAAAAAAACCTCCAGAAACCCATCAGGAGAAACACACGGTTGGATAAAATGTGTTGGGGAAACGTCGACACGTCTACGGTTACAGAAAGGAGACGCTCAAAGCCAAGAGGGTTTCGTTGATTTGCTTTGTTGAAATCAGATCTGATGCCTGTGCGTGCTTTCGCTGCACGCCGCAGACACGTTGACAGAAAATGTGTTTCATGTAGCAAAACGAAGCAAAGTCTGACCCGCGAATAAGACCAAGAGGTCAGCATGATCTGGAGCACTTTACTTTCACATAATTATCAGCTAAAACGCAGATGTGTTATAGATGTGCCCCTCGTAACTAAAATATACAGACTGAAAGGTTAAATATACTTTGAGAGACTTCAGCAAAGAGTTCACTTAGGTTTTTTTTTTAGACAATTTTTCTGTTCAAAACAAACCGTAATCAGAAGATTCTCGTCGCTGTCACAACCCCAAGGGTTTCCAGTGTAATTTGTTGAAACAAGGCCACTGTGTCCACGGGGACAAACTATCTGGGCCATCAAATCTGAGACCTGAGCACTCCGAGATGGACTTGAGTTATTGTTAGTGTCATTTGGTAATTTAGACTGAGAATACAGTTCCTAAAAAAAAAACAGGAATTAGCAGTAAATGTGTTGGAAAAACAAGAAGAACAAAAATTATTAATAATAATAATACAGCAGAGATACATTTTGAGAGTGAGAAAAGAAAAGAAGCACATTTCTTTGTTTACTTACTGTTTGTCTTGGAGACGAGGACAGCAAAAAAGAGCAAAATGTGAAGTTTGATTCTCGGATTCCAGGTGAAAGTTAGTTGCTCTTTGGGAAACGTTGCAGTAACACATGGAGAGGAAGATCTGTCACCATCTCCTCCTGAGAGTGACCGAAGGAAGGAAAAAACCAAAGAGAGCAGCCTCGTTTCTTATCAGCCGTTTGTGTTGAGGAAAAAAAGTTAATTGGCAGATTTCAGCCCTGCTGCGTGTCGGAGCACCGAGCTGGTTGTCGTTTCTCAGATTCCCACAGAGGAAGCGACCCAGCTGCAGGCAACTTTAACCTCCTCCTGACGAGTGGTTCGATATTGTGTTCCATCAGATGGCCCGGCTGCCTCTCTCACGTAACAGCTGAGCGGTTCACCAGCCCTCCGTCCACCTTCTGCTTCAGGTTGCCTTTTGGAGATTCGGATAAACTTAGGAGCCACTCTCAACCGGGTCTGAGGGAGCCTTCTGGACCTCTCTCCTTAGCTGGAGGGGTGGGTGACGGGTGGTGGGTGGTGTTGCAAACGCTGCAGCAGCAACTGGTAATCCAAAGTGAGCTGGAGGAGCGCGAGAAACATGACAGGCACTCGTAGATGAGAGAGTGAGCGCCGATCCACGGGTCCAGCCCCACCCTCCCAGATCACATTTCCTCCCACCGGCCATTTGACCTCGTAGCTCACAACCAGAAAACTCTGGAAAAGTATGCGTGCACGTGTGTGTGTGATCAACGCGCTGATTCTGGTATGGCACATGACCCTGTGATTTATTTATGTCCCGTTTGTGACAGGGTGGCGAGTGACCCTTTGTGGGAAAGTTTTCTTCACACACACACACACACACACACCCATCCATGTGGAAGAGGAAAAGATGAATCAGCTCCTGCTCCTGCTCATAAACACATCAGCGGAGAGCTTTTAATGGCTTCCGTCTTGCTTCTGTTTTTACAGTATCAGTGAGCAGGGGGGGAAGTAAGTGTTTAATGCAAGCCGCACTGCGTTAACAGGAAGTCCTATAAAAACTGCGCCTGGAACATCCTGGATACCACAAAGAGTTTGTCTTAGAGAGCAAGCCGATGGCCAACATCAGGTCAAATTAAACGCCTAGCTTTTCTTAGAGCAGGGGTGGGCGACCCTGGTCCTCGATTTCCACCGTCCTGCATGTTTTACTTGTTCCTCTGCTCCAACACACCTGATCTGAATCAATGGGTGATTAACAGGCTTCTGCAGAACATGAGGAGGTCATTTAACCACTGAATCAGGTGTGTTGGAGCAGAGAAACAAGGAAAACATGCAGGATGGTGGCCCTCCAGGACCAGGGTTGCCCACCTCTGCTTAGAGGAATGCATATCGCCCGCTGCTTTTTAAACCGGAATCACCCCCGTGCTGAAAAGAGACAGAGTTATAGCCGTTTTGGTCAAACCTCGTAAATAACTCATGCAAAACTGTTACTGCCACGCCGAAATTTCGCTCCGTTTCCGTAAAACCGACTGAGTTCCAGCTATTTACTTCTAACTTAATGTCCCTTACCTGTGGCAGCCGTCTTGAAACGGGTTCTAGGTGTACAGGCAGGGACTGCTTTTAGAGTTTCACTAAAATCCATCCACTGATTCGAGTCATATTTTGCTAACAGAGACACATTGTCGACTGTTTTAGGCTGGAGTGTGAGCGCTTGAAGCATGCATAGAGGAAGACTACCACAGCTCAATTATAGCCATTTTTGGGCTTTGTAAAGTTGGTTGGGGCGGCCATCTTGAGTTCGACTGACTCCAAAAGCGACTCAGTTGTAGCTCTTCATCCAGTGATCCAAGTCGGTCCACTGGTTCACGAGACAAACAAACACACAGGGAAAAACACTGTCGCTCTGCTTTTGGGCACTAAAAATGACCTTCACTGTGAAGAGCTTTAAGCATCTTCCCCCCCTTCCTTCCCCCTTCCTCTATCACAGTGTAAAAGCAGAAGCAGTTTCATGTGGGCTGAACGTGGTGGAACCTGCTCTCCAGTTTCCGTTTCACGGCAGCAAACTCATTTAGTTTAGTTAATGTCTCCTTAATGCACTCGCTCTCCATCAGCCATCGCAGACTGGAGACCAAGAGCTGCAGGTGCATTATATGAGCCTTATAGGGCCCGTATAGTCCCGGCTCTTAATGCCTGCACAAATGCGCGTCTCGACAAACCGAATCAATGCCGAGGAAAAGCTGCTGCTCTTGCTCCTGCGGGTTCTGCGTCCATTAGTCTTAATGGAGCCCAGACCCTGAGATAAAACCAATTTGGAGGATGTTATGACGGGACTGGACGGTGAAGCAGTGTTGACGATCACAGATAAGGGATATATGTTTACAGCTGTTTAATACTGTACCCCAGATTTGGTTCTTTTTTTTCTTATTCCAGGGAGCTTTTTTGTCTTTTAAAGTGGTCTTGGACAATAATTCTCTTGGTGTAAAAGGAGATAGACGTATAGACCCAAATGAAGTGAAAAAAAGTCTATAACTGAAGTGAAAGTTCCTGAAGATGGAAAATTAAAGTATGAAATGAACACATGAAACCTGGATCTGAAACGAAAAAAAAGGTATTGATTAAAATACAAGAAGCCTCATAGTTCAAAGTGTCATAATTTGTTTATTTAAGGAGAGAGACAGTAATGTACTATGACTGTAATAGTGAGACATTTGTTACAACACAAACTAAGAGATTCAATCCCTCACATTTTTATATATCAAGTATATAATCCACATCACAGCCACAGTTAAGAGGTGGAATCAAAACTTAATCCCCATTGAATGTACAGTACTCTCTCCCTTCATTCATGTTCCCATTTAATTTAAAATAAAAACAAAAAAAAGCCTGATCGTCATTTCCACTCTTTGTCGCAGCGAGTGGTTGAGTGCATGTGCAGTACCTGAGAGAGACCCGATGATTTAAAAATCACATCACCACAGTCTGACGGTGAACAAATGCTGTGAAACGATTTGAGACGAGGCGTGTCCGTTTCTGTCAATCACAGCGACTTCCTTGTTTGGACTCTAGCAGCCTGTTTTGTAATTCATAAAGTCAGGAATAAAAACATGGGAATGTAAACACGAGAGTACAGGAGTTCACGTGACTGAGGCAGAAAATCAGAGCCGGGTCCGGTTATTCTGCACCGGGGTTTGGGTATCCGGGTTGGAAACTCATTCCTCCAAGGACCGGAAGGCGTTCTGCATGTCCTCCAGCAGCTGGGCGTAGTCCGCTCTGATCTTAGCTTCGCCGTCTTTCACGGGGTCCTGAGGAAGACGGCGCACGTGAACAAAAAGGGGCAAACATTCAGCGTCTCATTCGACGTAACACGACATAAAAGACAAAGCGAAACACGAGCAATGATAACGTTCAGCGACAGATGTCAGAGAAAAGCGTTTACCTTGAACTTCATGGAGCTGATCTTGTACAGGATCTCTCCCATGTGCTCCCTGATCATGGCCCAAGTGATTTTGTTGTCGCTCTGAGCCGTGGACTCCACCGCGTGTCGGGCCATGTCGTAAAACGAGATCATGTTGGAGAGGATGCCGACAGTTTTGTAGAAAGGGCAGAACCTGTGAGCAGCGAGGGAACGTGTGAATTTATGTAGCAAACACGCCGACTCCATCCATGTCGTTTTCTTTATCCTACAAGTGCTGAACAAGTTGTCCACTTCCTTCAACTTGTTCAAACAATATTGTGGTGAAGGGAAAAACGACTTTTCAGAGCTTGACTACATATATTTGGGAGTCCGAAATAATCAAATCAAAAACCTAACAAACCAAAAAAAGGCTCCCTGTCATTGTAGCGAGGCCACCTGATCTTTATAACTTTATCAGACACGACACATTTTGATTCCATCAGATAGATGTTTTAAAGACAAATCCAACACAGTTTGAATCTTTAAAATCCGTCTACTGGTTTCCAATTTATTGTCAAAAACTGATTATCAGAATTGGTTTAAATTAATACAGTTCTTTAATAAGCAGCAATAGGAAGTCCTGTGTTTAACTTCCTGTTCTCACACCGGGCCAAAGCTGAGGAATCGCTCTGATTGGCTGTAAATTTTCAGATTATTCCTTCATGGAAAGTGCCAGCTCCTGCTCAACTCTTTGCCAACAACTGTCGTAAAAAATGTTTGATTTCGTCTGAGTTGAGAAATGAATGATTGAATTAGCTCGATCACTGCCCGACCCAGTTAGCTACAGCGCCGCCGTGCGTCGTTTATTTAACGAATTAAGAACATATAGAGGATGGACGGGTTGGGAGGGGACAGGTGGCTTTGCTAGTCATATAGTTTATAGTTTCAAAGACTTAGAATATTGCTCTTTTCCACATTGCGAGGAAACAATAAAAGTAATCCAGGCTCTTCGTCTTTATTTCCACTAATCTTCAACTTCAAATCACTGTTTAAAAGGTGGGAAGTTGACCTGTTGTGAGGTTTACTTCAGACAGCTGTCAGCTAATATTGTTCCACTGGTTACATGCGAACGAGAACATCTGATTTAACATCTGTGCTGTAACAGTATTGTTACTCAGGCGACATTCACTGTCGCCCTTATGGATAATAATTGTGTTTAAATCCCCACTTGAGGAAAAAGAACTGAGTTTCAGGTCCTGTTGTCACCTGTCATAGGGGGTGTAACCATTCTGCTGCAGGAAGTCATCCTTAATGAGCTTGGCGACCTCCAGAGTAATTTTATCAGTCTCAGCAAGAGAAGCCTGTGAAGAAAACAAACAAACAAAAAGAAAAAAAAGAGACCAGAGATTATTATATCGCTTAGTGAGACTCGTCTCATTTCATCAGCAGATAAAATCCTGCTGATTATAAACAGAATGACTGTCTAAATTAAAAACTTGTTTAGTTCTAACGAGTCACACACTGTCTGCCACGTGTTAAAACTCAACATTTGGATTTTTAGATGTTCACTGGTTAACATCTGTATAAGTTAAAGCAAAAACATGTTCTCTAAAACTAAACACGGCCTGAAAATTACATTTGAAATGGGCCGTAACTGTGGCTGGTTCTGAGAAATGAAACCTTATTAACTAAGAGGTTCAAATGGTCATTTCATCAGACTGGTACCTGAGCCACATGTATGTTCCAGGGTTTAGATACGTTTGCTGTCATGGTAAATTCTTCTCCATGTTCTCCTAACGTGGCTCACCTTGCCTACAAGCTGCACGATTTCAGCCAGGTCCTCCTCCTCCTGGAGAATCTCCTTGGCTTTAGTACGAAGGGGGACAAACTCAGGGAAATGCTTGTCATAGTATTCATCCAGAGCTCGGGTGTACTTGCTGTAGCTGATGAGCCAGTTCACGGAGGGGAAGTGCTTTCTCTGAGCCAGCTTCTTGTCCAATCCCCAGAAGACCTGCAAAGGTGGAGGGAAAAAAGTGTCACACACATGTAATTAAATGTGGGAATAAACAGCTGAAGGGCCACGACTCGTTTCCTACCTGAACAATTCCCAAAGTGGCTGAAGTGACCGGATCGGAGAAGTCTCCACCAGGGGGCGACACACTGACAGGTAGGAAAAGAAGAGTCAGTCGATGAAGCGATGAATTAGTCTTCCTGCTTTACAACCTTTTTGTAATTTCAGAAATGTCATTAAAGGACCAAATCTTTATATGAATTACCTTTTTATTTATTTTTTTTCCCACTCAAGTTTAGTCAAACAATAAAGCAAGCAAGGAGCAACATACAATTTACCAAGATAACTTTCACAAGTCAGGCTTCCTCAGTAAAGCTGAAACAACAAAACAAGGCGAGAACAAAAACCCAAAGCGTTCACAAATAGTAACATGAACTCACGCTCCGACAATGCTCACACTCCCCTCCCTCTCTGGATTCCCCAGGCACTTCACACGTCCTGCGCGCTCGTAGAAGGAGGCCAGCCTGGCTCCCAGGTACGCAGGGTACCCACTGTCTGCAAGCAACAACAAATTTATTTATTTAATCTGGAAGGCAGGTTTTCTATTTTCATGTTCAGATTTTTTGCCCCGCCGCCCTCAGAAATTTCTGCTCTTCTTAGGCTGACCTTTACTGTACATTTTGTTTTCGACAAGTAAATAGAAATAAAAAAAAAAGAAAATTGTCAACATTTAATGCCAAGAAATCCTGTGGAAATGTCTTCTGATCCATTTTTGGAGAGTTAAAACAAAATGAAGCCAATTAGTAATTGACTTCTAAATATCACCATTATGAAGACAAATACGCACCAACTTCACTAATGTTGCTACCATGTCTTCGTCTGTTCACGAGAAAGAAAAAAAGTAAAACAAACCCCCCAGTAACCAGGAAACTCACCGGCTGGCATTTCAGCCAGTCTTCCAGAGATTTCTCTCAGAGCTTCTGCCCATCGGGACGTGGAGTCGGCCATCATGCTCACGTTGTAGCCCATATCTCTGAAGTACTCGGACAGCGTAATCCCTGCAGAAGAAATTGTCAGAATATGATCAGTTTTCAAAGAGAGAGAGAGAGAGAGAGAGAAAAAAATCCTTGACCTTATGGGACTTTTCCATAAAGCACAACGTCATTACGTGGACCTGCGTACATCCAGCAGCAGGTAAAACGCTCTCTGGTGTGAACAGGTACCTGTGTAAATGGAAGCCTCTCTTGCGGCCACCGGCATGTTGGACGTGTTCGCCACCAGCGCTGTTCTTTTCATGATGCTCTCAACTTTGCCGTCAACTTCCATTGTGAGCTGATGGGTAAGAGCAACGGGATGCAAAGTGAACAGTGACGCTTGATTTTATTTCCTCCTTCTCAAGATCTCCAACGGTACCACCAGAACTTGAAAGACGCGGTTTAGAGTAGAAAAATCAAACTAAGCCGCAGATATCACAAACACCGTCATAAGTGTCCCAATTTTTGGCTCGACCTCAGGGGAGGCTCAGCAACTTAGAATAGTTCCCAATAAACAGGATTTTAAAGGGATTTATTTTGCCATCAATTTGTTTTGCTAGTCAATTACCCAAATGACACCTGAGCTGAAAGGATGTCTGGAGACACAAAAAGGAAAAATTAATAAATAAAGCTGCAATTATCAGTAGCTGCTCTATGTTTATGAGCGTTAGATATCTCTGTGTGGTAATGGTTTGTTATAATACAACACTCTGACCTGTTCTGTAGCATATCTGCATATATATTACTTAGCAGCACGGCTTCCTTTCAGCTGAGCAGTCAGCTCATTATTTATACAAAAACTACCTGAAATTGTCTGCATTTAAAAACGGTCATTTATAAAGGAGTCAAGCTTGTGGGTACCATTCAAACAAAACCAAATACATCTTTTTTTTTCGTGTACACTGATGAGCAATTTCACCTCCATGTTTGCTGTGATGATCAAACAGATACACAACGTCTTTAACTTCATACTTATTTGAGCCATGACTGATAATGAATGCGCACAACTTCTGCATTTATGCATTGCTGCTCACTGGGAAATTAAAAAAAAAACAAAGACTTTGCTCGGACATTTTGAGGAAGGCTGGCTGGAGCAAGAAGTAAAATAAATAAATAAATAAATAAATTTAAAAAAAGAGAAAATTGAACTGCCCTGACAAATGGAGTCTAACATTACAGATCTCACACATTTTTTTAATGAAATATCCTTCAGAACTCTGGACATACATTCGCGTAGTTTTTGTATTCTAAAGCAGACAGACACGCTGAGCTCGAAGGTCGTCGAAAGCGATCCAGTCACAAAAACGACACGTTAAAACCTGAGAGCTCGTTCTCCCACCAACCTCGGGGAAGTCCCGCAGTACTTCGGACATCTCATTCCCGCGCTCTCCGCAGCCGACGTAGATAATAACGTCACTGTTCGAGTACTTGGACAGCGACTGCGAGATCACGGTCTTCCCACAACCGAAGGCTCCAGGTATAGCAGTGGTGCCTCCCTGCACACATCTGCAAAGCATAAAAAGGTCACAAAGCTTCGTTAACCACAAACAGCTGAACGATCAGTGAATTAAAAAAAAAAGGTCAGAAAGCCGTAATTGCCTCCCACGTTCATAAATAAGAAGCAGGTATAGCTATAAAGTGGAATTAAGTGCATCATTTCCTCTCCAGAGGAGCACTCACGGGAAAAGTGCATCAAGAACTCTCTGACCAGTCAGCAGCGGATGATTGGCAGGGAGTTTCTCCGTCACTGGGCGGACTTGTCGTACCGGCCACACCTGCACCATAGTGAACTTCTCCTTAATGCCTTCGAATTCAAGCTCCAGAACCACATCCTGAGTGCAAAAAGAAAAAAAAGAAAGAAAAAAAATAATGTAGCCACACTTTTTTTTTTTTTACCAAACAGAGGACCCGTTTTGCTTTGAGAGAAAGTCCTCACGGAAAGGTCGTAGTTTCCAGGCTGAGCCACGTAGGTCACAGTGCCTCTGCTGCGAGGCGGAAGCATCAGCTTGTGCTTGATAAGGGAGTTTTCAAACACAGTGCCGTAGATATCTCCACCTGTGATGTGGCTGCCAACCTGCAGGGTAGAAAACGGGAATCGGGTCAGAACAGCGAATGTCAAGAATCACATCGCGCTGGAAACGTTTCTTACCCGAAGGTTCTGGACAGGAGAGAACTCCCACTTTATGTCTCTGTTCAGAGCACCAATGTTCACTCCTCTCGGGATATAAATACTGTTTGTGAGGTCGTTGATGTCTTTCAGTGGACGCTGGATACCGTCGAAGATGGAGCCCATGATACCTGGCCCCAACTCTACAGAGAGGGGTTTTCCTGTCCGGAGGACGGGGTCACCGACAGAAACGCCAGCTGCGGCGGGAAGTTGAGGGGAAACAAAACAAACCCCAAAGCGCAGTGCATACCAGCTGCTGTCGGCATGCCAGCTAATAAACACTTAAGCTACAAAACGCTGTCAAACTCGACCGTGGAGGACGGCATTGTGGCAGCAGAAAGGATACACGTCTCCTCGTAGACCTGGATAGTCGCCATGTCGCCCTCGAGGCGGATGATTTCTCCGACCAGCTCACTGTGGCCGACACGAACCAGCTCATACATGGCAGCTCCTGCCATCGCAGTTGCCGTCACCACTGTTGATGAAGTAGATTTTAAAAGAACGAGATTCTGACACAACATTAAAATAAGGTTACACAATTCATGTGCATTACACACACTGCCATTACGCCAAAATGAGGCAAATAACAGGATTAATATGCCAATTATCTTCATATTTGCACAAAGGTTTTCTGTTTATGCTTTTATCTTCACACTGAAAAGGATTTAAACCTAAATGAACGTGGCTTTGATAAGTAAATTAAGATAAATGGACAATATGACAAATTGATATACATTAGCGTATGATATCATGGTGTTATTGAGTGTCGTGACGCAAGAATGAGGGGTATGAACCCCACCTGGTCCAGAAACTCCATGAACATATCCGAACTGGCTTTCATGCTCCTCATCCTGGATCTTAGGGAGTTTTGAGGTGTCCATCTTGACTGGTTCTGACCTGCAAAACCTCTGGAAAGATAAAAGAGGACACAGATGCTTTAGGGCCAGCACACAGCTGATGAGTGCAACAAATCAAATGGAAACTTGTAATCATTCATGGCAAACAGGCTGAAGTTACACAGCATACATTGTTCATCTGTTTTTGTTTGTCTGTTTGAGAACCTGAGAGCATACTACTGTTAAAGTCATGGATTCTTGGAAAAATTAATGAGTCAGAGCTAAGTTGAGAAATAAGCTAACTAATTTACAGCTAAAGCCTGAAATTCTGTTAAAGTTAAAGTAAGTAAGAACTGGGAACTTGGCTGGGTAACGTATGGGAGCCTTGTGTTTCTAACTTAAGAGGTAACGTTGGGAGTAAAGCTGATTTGTGCGTCTTAGTCAGGTGACAGGCTAGCAAAAAACTAGCAATGCGCCTCACAACCACATTAATTAACGACTGAACGCGCAATAGCTTATCAAAGAGTGGCGTGAAAACTGTTGAGAAACGAAAACTGCACATCTTACCCTAAACTGACGAGCTGTTGTCCAGTATGTCTCTACTTTATCAGGCTCAGGAGGAACTTCGCTGTGCTAGTCACCTGCCGAGCACCGGACCGTCACGGGAGGAAAACAACTCCATTTTGGCTCAAGCGCTTCCCTCCGCCGCGTTAGCTTTAGGGTATATTCGGATCCAAGATGGCGTCTCTTGCTCGACAGTTTCATAGTCGAGGTTTAGTTCCGTCGCTTTACGCGTCGACCGGGCGGATTACGGACCTCTGCTGGATACAGTTGCAAAGTACACGCCGTGTATTTGCTTATTTAACTAACTTCTTGCTTTAGTTCGAAAATAACTATTGCTTAATCACGCCATCCTTTCAAATTTATATACTTTAGGGTTTTGTACATGTGGAGTTCTCCTTTAAATTATAGTAAAAACCCAGTCTAGACCATATTTCTATGGTAAATAAGCTGTTCTGGGTCCATTAAGCTTTCTGTGCAAGTTTACCCTTTTTTAAAGTTTTTAAAGTAGTAGCTTATTAGTAGAAGCTGTGACACTAATAACAACTTGCATCACAGATAATATCCCTTCACAGGTAGAACTTCAGGCTTTACAAATGATTTTATGTTGTGAGCGCAGAATAAAAAGCTTTTACATGTGGACTGAGTAAACCTTGAATTTGTTTCACAATTTAGGTCAAATGAAGCTACTACTTAATTTAATATCTAGAAGAAAAAGGCAAACATGATCATATTTATACAAACACTTTCCAAGACAAGTAACAATCGTTATCAGAAAGATAACACATTTATTTATTTATTTATTTTAACCTACAACACAATGTGAGAATATTAAATAGTCACAAATTGAGGTGGCAATTACAAAATGTCCCAACGATAAAATATATGGCATTGAATATACAGAGAAGTTACATAAAATTACAAAAACAGACACTTTGTTCTCCAAAAAAGCTGCTCTCAGTGAACTTTTATCCCGTTACATTTATCGACGTGACATGGTAGGGACATATCAGGTGTTAGTAATGACATTAACAATGGATCAGGTCTGTTCAAAGGTTCCAGTTACCCTTGACAGAGTTACAGAGAATCACTAATGCAATGCAAAGTCCTGGACACTGAAGACGATGCATGGATGAACTCCAGCCAGTCACTGCATGTATTAGACATGTCTCCTGTCAAAAAGGACTGGTGCTGGGACAACAAGTGCCTTTTTTATGTGACATTTACAGTGTGTTCGTAACATTTCCACATGTAATATACAGGAATTGTCAGAGGAAGAACAAGAACATCAGCAGACACTGGATGAAGACAAACCGAGTTATTCACAATTCAGTTTCTCGCGTTTTGAAGGTTCCCTCACGCAGAACTTGGGCTCAGTCTGACCACTCATTGTCGTCCAGCTCGGAGTCGTCCTCAGAGTCACTGTATTCCACTGCAATGCGCCGGGAAAGGATGGTGGCCACGTCATTCCCAACAGGCTCCCGCTTGTTCTGCTGTTCCTGCTGCTCCTGAACCTTCTTCAGCTGGATGCCTAACAGGAGTGTAAATCATTTCAATTAGTTCGAGTATTGCTACATATATCACGCATTTGTTTGTTTTTAAATATAACTAGAGGCAGACGACTGAAGGTGAAAGAAGCCCAACTCACCCATGCGAATGGCAGATAACAGGTCACTTCTTGCATCTCTCACAGGTTTCGTTTCTGACCCACTGCCTTCAGGGTGGCCCGGCAGGTGTAAAGGTGCAGCTGGGGGAGGGAGAGGTGGAGGAGGGGGACCTGGTGGAGGAGGGGCCCCGTGAGGCCCCGGCGGAGGGACTGGCGGGAGTGGGTAGCCGAGGCCAGCATGCAAAACGCCATTATGTGGGGCTGGAGGTAGTGAACCCCGAGGAAAGCCAAACGCTGTCTGAGCTGACGGGATGGGTGGGCCTGGGGGAGGAGGTGGAGGAACCGAGCTGTTTGACAGAATCAGAATTATGTTGAAAACCCTGGGAAAAAAAAGAGAAAATACATTTGAATCTTGCTTCGGCTGTGAGACTGAGCCACTCATACTTGCAGTCTGCAGGCAGACGTGCTGAACCACTGATCCTCTCGGCAACACGAGGCTCCGATGTGGAGCAGGTTACTGTCTTGTAGTTGACATCGATACTGTGGTATTCATGCTCCACAGGTGGGGAGGGGTGTGCGTTTCCAGGGACGTAATCAAGAGATTTGGCATAGTTACAAGCGGCCTGAGCAGATACTTGAGGGAGTGGGTAGTCCAGAAGATCAGGCCTAGATAAACAGTGACACACAGAGAGATTATGAGTGAGACGCATCCACATACCCACGGTTATATTATAAGGGTTAAAAAAATTGATATGTTGTATAAAATGTAGTGTTTAGATTTTCTTTTTGCATTTTATTGCTTCACAGCATACAGAAAAAAGACCCCACTGCTCCAAAAAAACAAATAAACAAAAAAGAAAGAAAAAAAAGACATCTTGAGCATGTAGAGATATGCACCCCAACAGGTGAAAATGTTGCCCCCTTTAAAGTTCTCAAGGAATATATTACTTGACACTATTTCTGAGTAAGCCTTGCAAATAAATAAGATCATCACACGATGATGATGCCTTTATCGTGCCTCACTGTTGGGACAGTGCTGTCTGAATGTGCTCTCTTAACTGTGAACACAATCCTAATTTTACCAACACAAGGGTAAATGCCCTGCTTAATTCAGGATGGCATTACCTAACCACATATTACATGCATTAGCAACAGCTCGGCTTAGTTATAAAAGACTTAAGGCGCCAAAACGGACTTCCTTTCACGAAACAGTCAAAGCATTCTGACCTGCCGTCTGGAGAGAGCGAGCCCTCTGATGAGGCTCCTCGCCGCAGAGTCTGTGGATGGTGGTGATCCGGACGAAGCTCTTTATCGAAAGCCATCATGTTCCACTCTTGCCTGCGGTTGCGGGCCTTTCTCACCTTCTTCACCTCACGCTGAAGCGTGCTGCTTCCCATGGACCGTTTCTGCTCCTGGGGGAGAGACGACGGAGAGATGAGGAGCGACGGACGACATGTAAAAACACGAGGAGTAGCCAAGCGGACTGAGGGGCTCACCCTTTGCCTCCGCCTTTCTTTCCTCTTGTCCTCGGTGTCCTGAAGCATCTTCTCTTTCCACAAATCGAAAAAGTACGACGGGTCTGAGTAGAACCTCATTGCATCTGTGGAATCCTCTCTAAATTTTATTTGAAGAAAAGAGATTTTCTGAGATCACATAAAAACTGAACATGTAAAAAAGAAAACTTGACTATAGACTTAGGACAGATGCGGCACCTGTAAGCAGTCAGGGCGCTCAGAGGGGGAGGCCTGTCACAGCTGTTGTACATTTCAGCCACAGAATCGGGAGTGCTGCCTTTAGCCAAAACCTGCTGGTCCTGGACAGTGGAGCTTCTGAACGCCTTCCTCATGTTTATGACCTGAAGAGACACTGTCAAACAGAAAGACGAGGGGCACAAATTGATTTGCAGTAGGCGTGTGTGAGAATAAACATCGCTGTCGGTTCTTCAAATAAGCAGATGTGTTTCCAGTGAACAGACCCTCCTCTACGCTGGAGTCCAGCTGGGTGACTTTGACTGCCAGGTGGTCAATGCGGTCCTGGAGAGAGTTTGCACGCGTGTAAAAGGTGTTGGCTTCGTTAAAAAGCTCCCCGAACACGTTCTCCGCATGTTTACCTGCAACCCGAATAACAAAAAAAGAAGCGTTAAAAAGAAGTAAATCGGTTTAATCTTTCAGAAAAGGAGCCACAAAGAAAAGGTACTGTTAATGCAAAACAAATTTATTTCTCTTCTTTTGCCCCATTGAGTCTGGATTATCCTTCAGCATTAAGTGTTTCTCTGCCACGTTACAGCGGCTCCGATCCACTTAATGTGAAAGCTGTCGTTGGACTGCAAGTGTTTGGGTCGCCGCCCACCTACCTCCATCTTATCTGCCCGTTTCACAAAGTGTCACAGTAAGCTCTAAGCCTCTGTCGCTTCACAAAATCCACCCCGATGTCCACACTCACAAAAACCACAGGCTAGACGTATGGGAGAAACTTTAACACATAAGTACAAGCTTTTTTTGTCTACAGACAACAAACCAAATTAAACATTTAATTTGAAAACACTGGGCATCCATCAGATACTAAAGATGATGACTATGAGTAAACTATGACTATAAAATCATAGTTTAGTGACTGCTGAAGAATAACCCAGAGCTGTAATCCAGTGCAAGAAACTACTTAAGCACTTTAAAGAATAAGTGGACATATCTGTAAGGCTGTTTGTTATTGTGGTCAAAAATTATAAAATGCTGCAAGTGTGCAACAGTTTCTGATGCCCAAAAGAATAAACAAACAGAGCTCCCATTGAACACTGCCACGTTTCAGGCCACTGCCCTTCTTCAGACTAACACTCTGAGTCACCGTTTTTAAATATCCCCAATAAAATCATGTGACAAACACTCACTCAAAAATATTATTAGTAATCTTTTTAAAGTTTGTAATACATTAAAAATAGATAGACACAAATAGACCCACACAAGTAATAGCCAAAGCAAAATAAACATGTAGCAAAATAATATATGATGCAGCGTACAATACAATGTGTCTCTAATGATCAGTAACCTATGGAAGCATCAGGCTCTAAGTCACTGTCCTAAAAACAACAACAACATCAACAACAAAAAGCAGTCCAATAAGTTCTTTGCGATCTTGATAATGCGCTCACTGATACTGTGAAGGCAATAAATTAGCGATATATTGTGTAGTCTTAATATATAACTATAAAACCCTGACAAAGCTAAAGGAGAAGATAATGAACGACGAGATCTGAACTGTTAATGTATGAGATATAAAAATATATGATTTCAGTTGTACGTACTTATGTAGTTTCTTGTCTTATAATGGACAGTTTAGACCACTTTAATATTTTTTGATGGTTATTTGCAATCTGACCCTTGGATAGGTTACTGAATATTAGACACATAGTAAACTGCATTATGTATTGCTGTTTTTGCTATATATTAAATGTACTGTAATTATTTCTTGTATATGTGTATTTTATCTATGTGTTTTTAATATAATAGAAACCCTACACTTCAGTATATTTGCAAACAGATGTTTGTCATGTGATTTAATTGTAGTTAAAAATGGCAACCCTGTATTCAGAGTGTGGCCTGTATACTGGGCTGAAATACCAACTGCAAGAACTCTGTTGACAAAAACAACAAAGATCTCAGTGTGAATAAAGCAGAATAAAGCAGGAAGAAAAACAAAATCATTGGCATACTTTTTTAGGTTACAAACCACTATTTTTTCCTGTGTTTACTGTGTATTTGGAACAAGTTATGTTGTATTAAAAGAGGCAACAGAGAGTCTGTGTAAGAAAATACATCACGCAGCTCCGCCTGATTTCAGGTTAGGAAGAAGTCATCCTTTGAGGAACCTCGATCTTACTCAGACTGCTGAGCTGACGGATGATGGCAGACAGCGTGTTGTTGGTCACACACTCCAGCTCGCTGCCGATCCCATCCGGCACGGCGCCGTGGCACAGGTGACGAGGCTCGATGTTTCTCTTGACCAGAGGCATGACGCCTGCTCACATCTCGACGACAGCAACTACTGCAGGGGTCAGAGGTCACACAGGTCAGCTCCTCAGACACGGCAAGCTGCAGAGTACAATAAATATTAACTTTTTAAAATTAAACGCACAGGATCTACTGACCTGTCTATTAATTGCTGCACAAAGCTTCTATAGCAAATGTTTCTGAATGACAACTAACAAATAAAAATGAACATGGATGATAAATAAACAGCTATGAACAGCTTATTATACAATTATGTTTTTAGTCTACAATTGTGAAAACATTTGTTTTCTGTTCAGTTTGATTAGTTTATAAAAAAGGACAAATATAATAACCAGACAAAGCTAAAATGAAGCCTTCAAGGCTTTAGTTGTATTTGCCATGTTGTGCATTTGACACCTTTTGTAGAATTTATCCATTTCTCACCACCTTTCAAAGTGCTACGCATACTGGGCCTCTGTGCAAAGACCGAATGTGCTCAGCAGCAGCTGTTTCACCCAACACGCTGAAAAAATTAAGAGGCAACAGAACAGATGTGGCAGTTTTTTTGAACACATTTGCACTTCTTGATTAAATGGATTTGACAATGATAATTCTCAGTGAATGCACGTTGGGGTGAACCAGCTCACCATTAACAATAAGGCCAAAATTACTGTCAACACTTGTGTTTTTAAATTTATTATTTTTT
This sequence comes from Kryptolebias marmoratus, assembly GCF_001649575.2. Classification (NCBI taxonomy): domain Eukaryota; kingdom Metazoa; phylum Chordata; class Actinopteri; order Cyprinodontiformes; family Rivulidae; genus Kryptolebias; species Kryptolebias marmoratus. The sequence goes on from NC_051442.1 coordinate 13,468,096, forward strand.
TTTAGCATTATGACAATAAGAGAACAAAAATACAATCTGAAGCTTGGAGCAGCTCTTCTAATGGCGAGAGAAAGAATTTGAGGCTCTGACATCAAAACTAAAAATATATTTTAGCATTTAAAACAATAATACAAACCTTCATGTGATGTTACAGTGGCAGGATGTTATTTGAAAGGCTTTGTCTCTTGACTCTCTTTGCATCCATCAGCAAAGTGCACAGACAGTTTTTAATGGTTTTACACACAGGTTTTTAACTGCCTGCTAAATAAAAAAAAACGAACTAAATCGATGCCCTTGGAAACATGTGACTCAGGTGTATAATACATTTTAAATAAAATCAAAAGGACCTTTTTAATTGATCAAACTCAGTCTCTTCAACTCTAAACTTTAATTTATCTATATTTTATTGACATTACTTTAGGAGCTTCCATACAACCATTACTTGCAGTCGTAATAAAGATGTAAAACAAACTTCAACACAGGATTTAAGAATTGTTCTTAATATGATTATTTTCTTTCAAATCACTTCTACTTTGCTGCATGTTAGAAACTTATTAATCAAGAAGCGAACAAGATTGAATTTAATTGTTAATCAAATAAAAACATATTTTACAAAAAATATTTTTATTTTTTGCAAAGTTTTAGATAAACCTTTAAGCACAACTGTGAATGTAAAATCGTTGACTGGAAATAAAAACAAAATAAGAACACTTTAAAGACATCTCATCTCTAAAGATAAGTGGCTCAGGGATGGTTATTAAAAATGATAATCACCTTTAAAAAGTTATCCTTTTTATGTCCGTGTTACGTGTATTTTCTTTACATTGAACTTTTTTCTGCTTGTGTTTTTACGATTAGCTGAATTATACTTAAGTGATAAGTCTGGATTTGTTTTACAGCAACAGATTTTAAATGACTTTCTTAACAGCATTCAAACTTGTAGCTAAATGTCACCCATAGTTTTCTTCAAAACATAGATTACATAACAGAAAAGCCTACCAGTGGACTGGTCCTATCTGTCCTGGCAGAACGTTTCCAGTGGGTCAGCTTCTAATTTGTTTTGCCGTGGAAAAAAAAGAGCTGTCAGAGTTGAGCCCAAGCTATTCCACTCAAGTGAAAGATGCTAACTGAGGGCCTGCTGCAGTCCGCCGTGTGCTGAATAGCGACGGTCATGTCTGCAGAGCGCAGTTTACTCTGAAAACAAATCCCTGGTCCAAATGACATCCTGAGCCATGAGGGGATTTAGCCAGCAGATTTACTCCTGCTGTCCAATCACAGACGTCAAGGTTGGCTGCTTGACATCCAGTTTTATTTCAGGATGTATTAGTAGTAGTCATACTGAGCCTAAATGTTAGCTTCCTTCTGATAATTTGATCTGAAATGCATGATTTTACAGGACACATCAAAATAAGGCAGAACCTAAAGAAAATCTTTATTGCTGCCTGAATCAATGGCTCATCAGGGATGGTTTTTTCACAATTAAAGCATTGATTCAAGTTTTAAATTTCTGCAAAATGCTAATTAAAATAGAATGTAATGACTTTCAAATCTCATAAACCCATATTGTATTCACAATGGAATATAGTAAACATATCAAATGTTTAAACTTTGAAATGCTATTTTTAGGAAAAAAAAAAAGGTTTTAATTTGATGGGATCAACACATCTCAAACAAGTTGGATCAGGGCCAACAAAAGGCTGTGAAAGTGGTATGAATAAGAAACAGTTGAAGGGGCATTTTGCAATTAATTCGGTTATTTGTCAACAGGTCGGTGAGAGAACTGGGTAAAAAAAGAGCATTTTAGAGAAGCTGAACCTCTCAAAAGCAAAGATGGGCAGAGGTTCGTCAGTCTGGAAGAAAAAAAAATAGTGTTATCGTGATTTCAGGATCATGTTCCTCTACAGAAAATTGGGAAGACTTTGAATATCCCACCATCTATAGTTTGCGAAATCATCAAAACATTTCAGTAATCTGGAGAAATCTCTGAGCTCAAAGGACAACGGACTGAAAGTCAGTATTGGATCCTGTGGTCTTCAGGTATCCCTGCATTAAAATCAGCTCTGATTCTGTTCTGGACATCACTGCATGGACTCAGGAACACTTCCATGGATCATCATCTGTAAACACAGCTCACCAAGCCGTCTACAGATGAAGGTTAAAGCTCTATCATGCAAAGAAGAACACCATAGCAACACCAGCTAGAAACGCTGGTGTCTTCTCTGGGTCAAAGCTCATTGAAAATGAACTCAGTTATCATCTTTTCCAGTTAAGGCCTTGCATATTTTAGTGAGACCACATACTGCATCCATCACAACATGGTTTTGAGGTAGAAAAGTCTGCCTGCAGTCCAGACCTCTCACCAACTGAAAACATTTAATGCATTATGAACCAAAAATAATCCAGCAAAGAAGACCTAGGACTATTGAACAGCTAAAATCCTACATCAGGCAAGAATGGGACAACATTCCCTCCACAACCTCCAGCAGCTGCTCTCCTCTTTAGAAACTGATGTTAAAAGTAGAGGAGATGCTTCACAGTGAGAAACATGGCCCTGGCCCAACCTTTCTGAGATTTCTGGCTGCCCTCAAATTCAAAACTACCTTATTTTTATTTTCCTAAAAATGGTGCATCGTCTTAATTTACACATTTGATATGTTTACTATATTCCATAATGAATAAATATGGGTTTATGAGATATGTAAATCATTGTATTCTTGTTTAATTTCATATTATACACTACGTCCCAGTTCTTTTTGGAAGATTTTTTTGTAATTAACTGTGATTTTGCAATAAAGTGTAATGCTAGGAGCATTTATTATTTGCAAAATCTCAACTCTAAAAGTCTTTTATGCTAGTATAACAATTATTATTATTTTTTTCTGTTTTTCTTTCATTTCCAATCAACAACCTGTCGCAAACACGAGCATATTAGTCTAATCTGGTCTTTTATCATCTCAGTGGGAGCGACCTGGATTAATAAAGAAACAAGCTATTCACAGTTTGACCTGAAAACTGTGAACACACACTCAACACATACTGTTCTTATCTCACAGATGACAGAAGGGATTAGGGAAGGTAGTTCTGTAACCTAGATATGGGGGCTTAAATCTTTGTAAGCATCACTTCAGAAAACAATAACTCAGTTATTACAGAGGAACTGCTTGATTCACGGAGACAGTTTAATCCACGAATGTAATCCGGATTGGTGAAACGTTTGAAGTTGACTCCATGATTTTTGTATAAAATATGGATCTTCAGTGAAGGATCAACCTCTGAGGGAGAAAACAGGAGAGGAAGTAGGAAATTCAGAACATCACAAGTTCTCTTGAAAAATAAAATTTGCATCATTTAACAAAAATAAAACAAGAATGCAAGCACATTAAAAAAAGCAGCAATATTTTTAAGACATGGTTTGTTTTCATTTTGCTTTACAACCCGAAGCTGTGCTGTCATGTACCTTTAGAGACATAAGCTTTTCACTGACAGCTGTTCCAAAAAACAAGCCTTACTTTTTTTAATTTGGCATGCTGACAGAGCTCTAAGGTCACAAATTGAGCTCTCTCCCCCCCTAGTATTTCAGAGAATTGCACAGTCTGACCTTGGGGGGAACCTACTGAGGAAATTGGCATCTGTCTTTAACGTTTTCCAGTTGACAATTGTTTCTTTTACTGTAGAATCCTGGTCTGTAAATTGTTTGGAAATGGCCTTTTAACACTTTGTCTGATTGTGGAGCAAAAAGAATTGCCTCCTTAAGAGCCTTATTGATGTCGCTCATCCCACTCACACCTGCTGACGATCAGTGTAGTTAACCTGCCCGTTAATCCCTTAAAAATCAGTAAATGTGGACAAAGCTGCGATCCACAATGTTACCAAAAACTGGGCTCCTTCTCTTCTTCGCCATGAAGTGCCATGAAGCAAACTCTGTTAGCAAAATACCTCATTAACCACTAGATGGGTTTTTATATTAGTTTGGAATCCATTTTCTGTTTCTGACGGTCTTCTTAGCTTTGAAACAAAGAAGAACCACGTTTCATATTTTAAACAGTATCATAATCTCTCAGACAGCTCAGAAGTATTAACCTCAATTCAGTTCTTACCATCTCCATTATTGCCATCATTAACCCCGATGGTGTCACACGGAGTAAGCAGCAACCAGTTCGCTCACTCGCTGCACAGAGGCGCAAACACCAACACCTCCCATCATCCCATCAGTCTGTCCCTCTACTGAGATTTGTCCCCCTGTTATGGCTTTTTAGTGATGTTCTGTAATGACCACAATCAATACCTTACCTGGAATGAGTGAGGAGTATACAATAATGTGGGATGAGTATTTATTCTCACTGAGATTCCCCTTGTGCTTATGTTAATCCACACTGTCTAAAATGTCTTGTGTGTAATTGTCAATATGGCTGTCAAACATACTGCATGACGTTGTAAGAAACGCTCATTAACATGTTTAGGAACAATTAAGTGCTTAATTTAACTTGTTTAAAATTGAATGTTTCCATGGTATTCTTGTTCAGCTAATGATAAACATGCAATAACATAATTAGATAAGCCGATGGAATAGTCTAACATATTTAAATATAGCAACAAGAAATACAACAAGCCACCTTTTTCTTGCCAGTTTTTGACAAAGAGATAAAGTTTGAAGCGCAGTATCCTCAGAGTTGAACTTTCCATGTTCACTTTGTCACACGGTGCCATCTGTTGGGTGTTAAAGGTAGCACAACAGCAAAAAAACTCCCATAATTTCCTGATGATTTCAGGAATTTCCTGTTACATCAGTTTAGACAGCCATGTTCATTTCAGTAGGATTCATAATATTTGCTGCTCCTCCCTGATAATTAAAGTGAATGTTTTAATGACTGATCTTTAGAGTTCAGAGAACTGTGACATGTAGCTCTTAAACATGTTTAAATTTAAATTTAAATATATTTTCTCTCAGAAGGTTCCCCCTACTGATCAAGCTTTTTGTTAATCGAGAGGAGGTGAAGGCACGGAGCTCGAGTCAACTCTTGACTCTTCCTCTGAGTAGAGGCTCTTTTCTTTTAGGCAACAATCAGTTTACATTTTCTCAATCAGCAAAGAACATATTCATAAAAATGTACATCTTAAGTTCTAGCTTTTAGCACAAACAGCACAAATAAGGTACCAAGAAAGCACCCCAAAACAAAGCCAAATTGCTAGTTCTTTCCTGTTTTTTTTTAGAATTTGTAGAAGTATACTTATTATCTTTCACAAACAGAAATAATGATGATTTAGTTTAACAGTACTGATTCTTTTAAATCATTAAAATGCACTATAGCCTACAGTTATAAAGCTATCATCAAGTTGTCCAACTGTTCCCATCTAATCTTTTCCATAATGGGATTTTACAAAACCTTAAATTTTCCCATAGCAGAACTCTGCGCATCGCACGGCACCAGGGAAGAAAATCAGCCACAGTTTAATGCCGTATCAAAAGCCTTACAGTTCCTGATCAGCTGCCTTCAGAGGGGGTGACTCTTAGAATACCTCAACTTGTTTGTCTCATGGTTTAAGTAGTGCACATAGCCATGGAAAGATCATTAAATCACTGTTTTACCAATTGGTTTAATCCCCATAACAAAAGGGGGATATGCAAAAAAAAAAAAAAAAAGAGAGAGAAAATTGAGGGGGAAAACTGGTGGGTGAGATTAAGTGGAAACTTGATGGATCTAAAGTGACGGCTCTGCTTCCCAGGGTTTCACTAAAAGGGAGATACTGCATCTCGCAGGTTGAGGGAAGCTGCTGATCGGCCTTTCCCTGTTACCCCAACAGTGGCCGGTGTCCGCTGCTGAAGCCATCTGCCGGATTAACCAGCAGGATGTGTTTTTATTGAGAGCATCCTATTCATATCCTGCCTGCAAAGGTTTACATTAAGGTTGAACTCGGGTGCGCTTACAATGGCAGATGAAATGAGCTCCGTTCGTCTTACAGCACCCCTCCCCATCTTCTCACTGTTTGGGAGACCGATAGCACTGGGTTGAAAGGAGCTGCTCCGCCGTGCCATGAAAGGGGGTCTCAAGCGATGCCACTGTCTGCTGCCGATTCTTTCTCGGGCGCTGACAATAAAGCTGTGCCCGGGATGAAAAAAAGAACAAAGCAAAATGTATGTGCCAAGCGCGATTGTGTCTTCTAATAGGCATCAACAGGCCAAGTTCTCTGTGTTACCATACAGGTGAACTCATTCCTGGGAAAATGTTTTTTTTTTCTTTCTTCAGCCTCGTAAGCGGGATGGCGTCCCCCTTTTTTCCTGAGCCTAAAGGGATTAGTCGTGCCAGTGCTACCCCGGCTGTCACGGTACTGTCTACTTCCCATCTCTCCTCTCGGCCTCTAATGTGATTAACCCATTCCCTGTGGTCCAAATGGTTCTGGCCGGTGGGTAGAAGGACAGGGAGGAGGAGGTGGGGATGGGGGCGACTCCTCCTTGGCATGTTCTTCACCATGCCTCACTCGTCATTGCTTGTACATTTGTTGGACAGGAAGGACTGAGGTCGAAGGTCTGTTGGATCGTAAAAAGGAGCACAAGTACGCGTACAAGAAAGAGATTCATATCTGGCACCGTTTCAATGACAGAGCTACTACTGAGTCAGTTTTGTAGTTAAATTGTCTCTAATTGTTTTAGTGTGGGCCTCGCAGGCTTTTGGGTCATTAAAACACCGGACCTGGCTTTGTGAACTCCTCATCACAACTTATAAAAACTCCTCAATCGGCGATGAAGATCTGCTCAAGCAGATTTGTCATGTGGCTTTAGCTGTCGTCTGCCCCTGAATATTCACTGCTTTCTTAAACACAGGCCATAATGATCACCTACCCCCATCATCTTGTCAAACGTCAGTGTTTGAGGGGTTTCGCCTGTTTAACACGTGTCACGCTCATTTTGCACTCATCTGCCGCGATTCTTCAGAGCATATGCTGCACACAGAGAACAACATGCCCTTTGTCACCACTCGAGAAGGAGAGGCCTCGCAACCTGGTGGCTGGACGACCTACAATTAAAAATCACGCTTGTGTTTCTTTATATTTCGACTCTTTTACATGTTAATTACGCTCCTAAAGCGATAATTCAGATCCGTTGAAGTGGGGTTCTGTGGAAAGGTCCTAAGCAATATCTTACCTGTTGCAGGTAGCGTTTTGAACGACCTCAGATTGGAGAAACAGAGTTTAATTCAGACAGGAAGGGTGAGCTCGTGTTCAAAGACAAAAGTGACTGCTGCTGTCCTGAAATGACTCCAGACTCTACTTTAATCATGTTCAAAGACTTATCTACAACAGGTAAGATATTATTTGTTCACAACACTAACATCCTACGATCTAAACTATTATTTTAACATGATAGAGTCCTGAACGTGTATAGAACATTTACTGTCATCAAAACAAAAAAACACAATAAGAAGATACACAGAATCAGAGTTTTAAACAACTAAATGTAAACACAGTTTCTCTCTGTATCTACCGATATATTTTTGCCTTAACTTACAATATTAGTTTGCTGTAACTTTTTAAAAATTATTATTAACACATCATTAAAAGAAAATCAACTGAACTCCATCCCCCTGTCCAACAACGTCTCCCCTCGTGCTGTTCCTGGCAGGGCTTTCACGTGAGCTCACAGCCACAGTCAGGCGACAGCACGGAGAATTAGGAGTCTTAATTAAGATTTTTTTTTTTTTTTTTTTGCTTTTACAATGCCGCAAGCGCTCTTCATACGCAAGACAACAGGCTTGAATAAGGCGGGGTTACGGTGGAGCTTTAACCAGCTGCTTGCTCTGAAACAAGCCCCAGAGTTAACACCAAGAGCCGACCAACGCAGGAACGTTTCCTCACAAAAACAGACTGTGAGATGATCAGGTTTTTCGTGCACGTCAGTGAGCAGTAATTCTGCGCGTGCATTTATTTCTACTATGTGGGGACACGTTTAAATTTACAATCAAGGAGTAAACAAACCGACATTGTGGCTGAAAGACAATGCAGTGAATGAGGCGGGGGCAGTCCTTGTGTTCAGACTTGGTAAATTTCCAATCGTGATATCAAAGCCTGCACCATGTAATGGAAGGCGACACTTATTGTATCAGTCGGGGCTAATGAGTGTCTAAAAGCCTGTGTGACTGTGTGCGCCAAGGAATCTCATCGTGTGTGCTGGGTGACAGGAAGAAAGGACATTGTCTCTGCAAAGTAAGGAAGGCCATGAAGTTCAGTGGTTAAAAAAAAAGCAAAGTTCACCACGATGAGTGAAGATCTCAGGAGGCACGCGAGGCCTCAGTGAGTTCTGTGCAGTCCAACCCAAATAGAGACATAAGGAGAAGAAAATGAGGATCCGGTTGTGTGTGTGTGTTTGTTTGTTTGTTTGTTTGCCTGTCAGCAAAATATCTTATGAACCCCCACGACTGAAAGTAATCGCTGAACACGATCAACTTTTGGAGTCAGCCCAATTCAAGATGGCCACCACAGCCAACTGATCTTAAAACACACCAACTCAGTGGATTTTACAGATATTGAGCTAAAATTCGGTGCGGTCGTGGCTCAGACTAATTCACATCACATACTCTAAGCGCTACACGGTGGGCATCATCTTTGCTTTAAACCTTGATATTAACTGTGGTCAACCCTGCTTGTCTGTTAGCAAAATGTCTCGCGAATCACTGGACAGATTTTAATGAAACTCTCAGAAAGTAATCCTCAGATGTTTATCTACAACTGCTTTCATACTCAGCACATAGTTTGAACAGATCTTGAAATATCACAGATGATTGTTTAGAGGGTTTGAGCAAAACGGCTGTAGCTTTGTTCCTTTCCATCATAAAACACTGGCATAAAAAGTAGCGAGCGATAGGCATTCCTTTGAGAAAAGCTTTCAGTCTAAGTCAGATCTAATATTTGCTGTCCTCACACGGCTACAAGTAGCTTCAGGTTACAGTTTGCCTCTGCTATCCTGAACCTTATTGTTTAATATTAAGGTATTAACAGATAAGTGGCTGTAAACAATTACAGGACTCTTACAACCAAAAGCAACCACCATAACAACATTTGCATTTATTTAACTAACCTTAGCTTTAAAAAATTGTTACAGAACAAAATTGTTATTACTTAATTTACATGAAAAAGCAAAAAGAAACCAAATGACACGTGAGGCAAAAATGCCCTGATTTCAGTTGTCAGCACATAGAACTGTGTACTTTACTTTATGTGTAACAAAAAAGACTAAAAATAAATTAAAACAAGCGGCAGACTAGCAGGACAGATATAAAGTCTGGTACTTTATGTGGGATTTTAAAGAGGTAGTGCAATGTTTATGTCTGCAAACTAAATAAAGATAAAAAATAAATAAATCAGAACCATATTTTTGTATCTTCTATTTGTAACCTGCCCTGCAAGAGCTAAAAATGACCAGCATCCACTTCCACCTGTTAAATAGTGCAGTACTTCCTGATAACCACAAGGTGGATATCTAACTAAATAAATTCAACATCAGATGAGGAGGTGTCCTTATTACACCCTCACTTCTTGCCTTGTTGGAGTAACTATTTATGGAGCTGTAATATTCTTTAAACTTTAAAGATCAATATTACTGATGCAGTGTCTTGTTTTGCTTTAGGAAGGTGTGTACATATTTTTAAAAAAACTAAAAATGAGTTTTTACCAAACCTTTTCATCAGATATGATTCATGTTTACATTCTAATCTGTTATATGTTTCAATGGGCCTTGAGGCTCTTTTATTTCTGTAAACTTTAGCTATCTCAGAAATAAGAGGGGAAGTAGAAAAAACAAGCGGCTCTGAGCTTTAATGTGTCATTTAAAGTCGGACACAGCTTATGTTTAATGAACCGCTGCTGCACAGACCACCAAATGGATCTGAACTGTTAAAAAAATGGAGGGAAGGCAATGAAACGAATGAAAAGGTCAAGAAGCAGAACAGCAGCAAGTTGAATCACAGGAAACAGTCTTTTATGGAGCAGATTCACATTGTCCTAATGATTACATAGAGGAATGTAAGTTACAACTACAGCAATTTAGTTCAAACAAATTTAAAACCTGAGAGAAAGAATACAAACTACTACCTGATTTCAGAAAAATTATGAGCTGTCTGATAGAAAACCTCAAGATGAAGGTGGAAATTCAGAATAATTATATAAAACAACAAAACTGCAAAATCTGATTCAAACCCACTAAAAAACATTAAACAGCTGATACTCGACCTAGACTTTGTTATACTCAAACTCTTTCCTGTTGATGGCACCTCACTGGAATCAAGTAAAATAAGACCTTAGAAAACATCCATTTAATAAAAATGATAACAATATTTAGGGGACCTCCAAAAACCTCAGGACCCTGGATTGATGTCCTGGTAAGCCATTTTGGAGAGTTCAGCCCCAACAATGTTTGTTTTACTCACCGAGATGTGTTTTCATGTAATCATAGTTTTCATTTTGTGCAGATTCTGTTGCTAACAATGCCTTTATCAATATAAGTCACTAAACCAAAAACACAAGTTATTTTAAAGAATTAACTCAATAACCTTTAGATATATTAAAAAAAAGGAATAATATCAAACCCACCTATGCACACCGGGCACCATTTTTTCCCCCCGTTGTCGCCTCCTGTCAAATCAGACCTCATCAGCGCTGGAATTCTTGTCATTGTCCCGAATTTATGAATAGTCTAATTTGTTGGCGGATCGCAAAAGTGGCGTTTCACAAATGCTGCAGAATAGGAAAAGAATCGGCTGCGGAAAAGCATAATGCCCTCAAACCGAGGGGGCTGTCAGCTGAAGGCACATGGCCCACTGGAGATATAATGACATCAAGGATCTGAAGTGAAAGTGTTTTTTTTTTTTTTTAAACCCGCCGATGGTGGCTCACACTCAGAACAGTGGTCAACTTTAGTGCACTCATCTGAACGTAACTGAGGTTGACACTATTTGACCTCGGTCTCTACCCCTTCTCTGCCGGCCTTTGTTTTCCTGTTCCCCCCGGGGGAGTTTAATTTAATACTAACCTAACCCACTCTATAAAATCTCCTAAGCTCTCATTTCTCAACATTTGCTTTTCTATTATTTGGTGGAAGTCCTCGTTTTAGAATTGGTCTTTTGTAGGACCTCTGACAGAATTGTTTCTCTTGGTCTGGGCCTTCAAAGAAAGAAAAAAAAAGAGCCTCCTCAGTAGCTTGAATGAAGAAGTTATTGTTGTTAGCTTAACTTAGATCTTCCACAACACTGAACTTTCAAGAACCAGTTTGTTTTTATAGACTTTAAAATATCTGTACAACATTTTAGCTAATGTATAAATGACACTTTCTACGTTGAGTCAGAAATTACAAGCTTTTGAAGGTCTAAATTCAAAGATTTCTCAGTCAAATGAGCAGAAGAAATGAGGCCTGTTTAAAGCTGATCAGCATAGAGAGAATCTAATCTTTGCTTTATTCTCTGGCTTGAAGCTTAACTTCAGGCTGAGCAGGAGGAAAATCTTGAAATATACCAAAACCACTATAACTTGTTGAAAGCGCAGGTGGATTGTATCTTATTTGCTTTGTGAATACATTAAAAAAGACTGAAATCACACTTATTTGGACTTAGTTCAGCTATAAATCAACTTAAATATAGAAACAACACTCACTGTGTCATGCATTAGGAGGGCACACACAAATCAAAATAACACTTTGTTATTAATTTGGTCAGGAAAGTAACATGACAAGTTTCTTTTTATTACTTCTGTTTTTTTGTTGGTAGCCAGACTAACCCAGGTTCCCAGTAGCATGGTAATATATTGTTGGGGCACAAAGTGCAAATGTCTGAAAGCCCATTTAAATTCTTTTAGAAAGAATCTCCAAAAAAAAAAAAAAAAAGAAAAAAGCGCTTCCATGATTTAGAGCTAGCAGGTGGATGATTGTGCATGGATGACTGATCGGAAATAAAAAGATGCCCGACAGAGCATTCAAGATAGTGAAGGCAATGTTCCTCATTTCCTAATTAGCGCTCGGATTCTGTTTCCTTGTGCAGCATCCCACATTGTTGCAGGAAACCAACAAAAAAGTTGAGTCAAGCCACAAGAAAAACCTTGTATCTTTTCAGAGGGAAAGGTTCCTTTTCGGGGGCCAGTGTGCAGCCGTGTTTGTTTTCTAACAGTGAATGGGGATGGGTGTGTGTGTGTGTGTGTGTGTGTGTGTGTGTGTGTGTGTGTGAGGTGTGAAGCTGAATACTGCGAGCCACCATGATGCTGTAAATACAAACAGGAGCAGTTTATAATGAGCCAAGCTCCACGTTCAGCCCTTTGATCGCAGCCACTGAGGGAACAGGGTTTTTTTTTTTTTTTTGTTCTGAACAAAGGTTCACATGAAGTGAAACGTCTGCAACAAACAAAACACGAAACTTATTGTGCCACTTTCATTTAGTCTGCGAGCTCAGCTGTTTGGAGTTTGTTGGATGTTAGGGGAAGGGATGCTGCCATTATCAAAAGCCCTGATCAAAATGCTGAAAGCGCTCAGCAGGGAGGTTACTAATGTTTTAAATATAATTAAAAAACTAAGTTTTCACAAAGTAAAATGACAGGAATATGCTAAAATGATAAAAATAAGAAAATGTGGACGTTTTAGTGGAGAGTGACAGTGTTAATTTGACTCTTATTGTTAAAGTTTTTTATGCAAATTTGATTTATTTTTCTACATTTTTTTACTTTTTCCTTCTACATTTTACAACAACTTCCTAACAGAGTAAAGCTTATGCCAAAAATCTCAAAGCAAACAGGATTTTCTTTTACAGTGATGATGGAGTTTAAGTGAAATGTGCAAAGAGAAAACCAAAAAGGGGAGAACAACACACTTTGCTAAAGATCTTTGTGCAGTAGGTCTTAAATTATACTTCTCATTAAAATAAAACATGATTCAGTTTGATGATAGATAACATCGTAGGATTAAACACTATCACTATGTGGTCTGATGGAATTGATTTATTGATTTCATTTATCTCGAATAAACTGATAAAATGTGGGCAACTTTTACAAAACATCTTAGTTTTAAGCCAGTCTCGTCCTGACGGAGAGCTTACAGGGATCAGGATTCCCCCCAGGAGGCCATCTTTTCAAAACTCTTTTTAAAGCAGTTAGTACAAGAGGAGGTTTCTTTCACTTTCTGTTTGTCCAACTGGGTTTATAGAAGACCATTTGTACTTTTGAGTATTTTCATGAAGAAGGAACGTTAATAAACTCAGATACATTTTCTTTTTGTTTTGTTTCAAGGTTTGTAGAACTGAAAATGAACTGCAGCGAAGTGATATTTAAATTAGCCTCAAGATACACAAGCTGTAAACATGCTGTGTATGGTTTGTCATCAACTAACTGCAGTTGCACTGTCTGCCCATAGGATGTCACTATATATATGTATACATTTATATATATGTGTGTTTTTAAAGTCAATTATGCTCATTTCTAAAGTCCCACACCTAAAGCTGCTTTCTGTGACACTATGTGTCCGCTGTTTAATATAACTACAACATAAATTAATGCATTTTCATTCCTTTTTTATTTCGTTTTGTTTGTTCAGTTTATTTTGTTTGGTGGTTTAATGTCTCAGCAGTGTTAGAAAATGAACTGTGACTGAATGAAACAGTTAAATACTTTCATGTAGCAAAGTCTTACACCGTCAGCAGCGAAGATGCTGAGGTAGCTCAAATCACGCATGAAAAAAAAACAAACCCAGATTTACACCTGTTACTGTGGGAAAAAACATACATAAAGAGAAAGATGTTTAAAGATGTTCTGTCAGAAAGCCAGACTTTGTGCAGGAATACCCCCCTCCTTCTCCTGGCTGCTGTTTCTCTTCTCTCATTGAGTTGCTGAAACAGTAACTTTCTTGTCTTTGTGTTCTGTTTTGTGGTTCTTCCTTCAGACAATGTTGGTGCAGCCATGACATGTCCTGCCAAACCACTTGGTGTACAGCAATCACATACTCCAGGGGCAGGAGTGACAGCATGTGCTGGCTGATGAAACAGGGAAGATGAAGCTTTTTCAATCTGCAGCAAAGGTTCAAATGTCAGCGGAGAGTCAGAAAACATGCTTTTCATAGCTTGGTATCAACTTCAGTTGTGTGAAAACCTTAAATATGTCAAAACATCTCACCCCATTTGCTCTTTTGTATTGATTAAAAAAAGAACAAAAAAATAAATAAAAAAGAGACAACTTTCTCCTGCCTAGGCAGACGCTGTAACCTTTGAATACCTATAGCTGTTTTTAATCCAAATAAAATCAAGGCTAATGCTTCATTACTGGGTATTTTTACATAATGATCCTCATGCTGCAGCTGTTAATTTTTTTATTAACGCAATTACCGGGCTCTTAGTGGACTGGGTCAGAGAGGTCTAATTACCCCTGCGTCATGCTGGTAAATAGTTGGAGGTGTCTCCGAGCAGGTGGCCCTGGAGGTAAGAGGGAGACATGGGGCGTACCGAGGCGGGCAATTACCGGGTGAATTTCACTTTAATAAATGTTGAGCTACATTTGGAAATTCAGATAACAGAGCTTTCTGCCTAATGGGTGCTGCACTGAGGCCACTTGAGCAAGAAAATGATCTGAAAGAGGGTTTAATTAACACGAGCTCCATGATCCAGGGAGCGCGTGACAGAATGTTAAAGTGAGGGGGAGCGAACACAGAGAGTATGAAAATTACTGAGGGGGAGGGGGGGTGATGGAGGGAACGGGGGAGAGGGTCGACGAGCCAACTTTTATTTTAGGCAGTTAAAGTCTGGAAAACGCTTCCGGTTCTGCACAGTTCTGATCCGATTATATAAAACTGCAAATTCAATTAAAGAAAAAGAGTGGATATGCATTCATCATTTTCAGATGAAGGAAGTCAATGATTACCTGGTTAAATATTATGATTTTCTTTGTAAGGATGTCCGGATCAAGATTTCTTTGTCCTTGTTACTGATCCGAAATTGCAAGCAGCTACTGTGCTGTTCTCATTCTGTATCTTAAAATACTTCTATACCACCTATGTTGATAGTTACATCACAGTGCTTTGTGGTCCGGCGGCCATATTTCGGCCTGGTTGATGTAAAACCACAAACAACAGAGATTGGGAGTGAAGTGTGCTCAGCTTCAGAGAAAAAACGCCTTGAATTAGATTCCAATCCAATGCCTGAATTTGGCTCTGGACACCCATAGTTGTTTATTTTGAACAAACTTACATAACATTTTTCAATCTATGGCCTTCTACCTCTGGCCCAAAATGTTGAAATTGCCACAATTGTCAAGTTTAAAAAATTTTTTTTTGGGTGTTTTGGATAGTTGTGGGCAGCAAATAGACTTGACTCAAGAAACTAACACAAGGAAAGGTTTAAGAGTTTTATTTTCAGTATTTACAAATAAAGACAACTAAGGACAATGATGATGGTCTTGGGGTGCTGAAATGAAGTATTTGCCTTTGAATATTGACTAAATTTCCAGTAGTTGAGTACAATGTGATCCAAAAAGGAAAGGGGATTGTTGAGGTGGAGAGTGAGCAGGCAGGTAAGCAGCATGGATTTTAGTTTACTGTTAGCTATGTCTGCTAGCAGAAAATAAGTGATTTGCCTTGACCTGAATGAAGGAGGATATACACGAGCATAAAGTGTCAAAGTCACAAGGGTTAAAAGGAGTAAACTTAAGTACAAAAACGACCACTGTGTTCACCAAGGTGACAGTACGGTCAGGCACAGGATGATGGCCTGAGCTGATCTTAAAACAGCTGTAGGTTGATGAAGATACTCATAAGTGAGATGGCTGGAACAGAGATTGAGCCAACCTGAGAAAAAAGAAGAAAAAAAAAGAGGAAAATGAGACCTATAAAGAAAAGCCCACATTTTGTCCAAAACTGTTTCCCCAAACGCCTCCTGTCTGTCCTGATTTTTCCTAATTTGAGTGAATGAGTGAATTCACACCTGTCAGTGTTGCTGTTCCAATCCTAGCGGCTCATCAGTGTAGTTAAGAGCTAACAAAGAAACCACGGTGTGGTTGAAGTTACTGCTGTCACCTCACAGCAAGAAGGTCTTTGGTTTGAGACTTTCTTTGTGGAGCTTACCTCTTCTCCTTGTGCTTATCTGGGGTTTCTCTTCCTCCCTCAGTCCAAAAAATGTGAAGTTATTTATTGATTTTAAATTGACTTTAGTTGCCAGAGTGAAAGCCCTCAATGACAGCTAATAATAACGAGCCAAAGGAAAACTTACTTTGAAGATATTTCAGAAGAAACATTTTCAGCCACCATTTTAATGATGTTAAAGAGTATTATTATACACTTCACATTACAGTGTATTGGTGTTTAGATATGCTAAATACATACACAATATTTTGATATCCACCCGAACATTTGATGACCTGTGGTATCTTTGCTCCACTAATTTAATCAGATTCTTCTCTTACATTGTGACCCCCCCCCCTACTGTGGTTACAGAGGAATCCATCACATAATTTCTTGACCTTTCGCCCCCAACTGAAATTACTGCGTTGCTGCGAGCCGCTCGTTAAGTGTTAAAAAACGAGTCTCCTGGTTTCCAGCTTTCTGATGATTCACAGCACTTTTAAGTGGTACCTAGTGTTGACCTTGGAGGTACCGTTACCCTGCGTCCCCAGCCCCTCCCCCACCAAACCCTGGCAGTGTCATACAGTAAGAGCTCTCAGCTGTTTATAGCAGGTGACGAAATGTTTTCATGAAGTTTAACTTGGAGGAATGCATATGCGCGTGATCGCTCAGCATGCCGGGGCATGATGTTTGGAAAAAGTTACGGTGCAAATAATCCAACGCTGCAGCAGCATTATGTGTCAGTGAAAGGACTGTGTTTTGGCCTGCAGCTCCGGTCACTTTTTATGTTTTTACTGTTTGTTGCGCGAGCTGCTTTAAAGCTCGCACCGTATAGGTCTGTGGCTGTGCGTGTGTGTGTGTGTGTATGTAGGCCCGCTGGGGTTTTGTTTTTGTTTAAAACGTGTATGTGTGTGGTTTTGTGCACGTAAGGTCCTCATGGTTTTACACACCGTGGTCTCCCTCCACTCTCTACTGGAGCTAAAAGCCCCGAAACAGAACGGTAATTGCCCAATTAGGGCCCTCGCTCTGTGGGCCGCAGAGCACTATGCGCCTCCACATGCTCACAGAGTCAGATAATTGAGCTGAAAGCAAATGAACGGATGGCAGACAAACAAGCTACTAGAAAATAATTACTTGGAGTGTTTCTTTTCAGTACCTGTACAGCGAATTTCATTATTGTCAATAGCCTCTAAAGCTGCTCGAAACGGTGGTATTTGTCATTTTCATAGAGACTTGATAATGACATTAATTTGTCTTAATGGGTTGGTTCTATTGTTAAAAATAGTAAAATGAGCAGAAATTGTCTTTCCTCGGCAGGTAGAGAGGACTTCACCACACTCCCGTCAGGCATGAGGAGATAATTTGGTGTGCTTGTCAAATTTCCAATAATTTGTTATATGGAACATGAGTAATGCTAATACCATTAATGTCCATTTTCCTCTAAATTCATTACTGCCCTTTTTCCCTTTTATGTTTTTAATGCCTGTGCCATTTTTCAGTGCTTCAAGAGGTTATACCAGGACTGGTTATAAACATGCACATTTAGTCTTTTGGCTCGTACGTACACAGGCGCACAGAAATAAACACATCATTTAAAACATCTGAAAGACATGTTTGCCATCAATCCTCCTTCCGAACAGCCGAGGTTTCAGTTAAACATTAAATATAATGCAGATTGTCAGGCAGGTTTCATCTGAAACACTGACAACGCTGGCTTTAAATATGAAATGACAAACAGCAGAAATGTGTTTTCCCCTCTTTGTTTGCCAATACTACAGTTGACACCAAAGGATGAGTTTAACAGGATTGCTTGTTGCAGTTTATAATTTTGTATTTGCCTAATGTTACTGTATAAATGTTTAATGTGTAGCTAATAATCTGAGTGACACTTATGTTCAGAAACCACTACAACCACTGCTTCCAGACAAGCTTTTTAACTGTTTAGAGCAGTATTTGAAGCTTAAAGTGAATCTTTTTATAAATAAAAAAGTAGCAATACAAACCAACTGTTTAAAATAAAAGCTATAAAGTTAAAACATTTGTAGTTTTTTGGGTGGTCCAAAAGAATATAATTAACTTAAAGCAGCAAAAAGCAAACCAAGGAATAGCTATTTAGAAATTTTGAATGTTTAACATATTTTAAAGCAGAAATATTTCATGTGAGCAGTAAAAGTTACACATTTTGAATATTTTTCAAGCCATCAGTTGTCATCAATTTATTTTATTTATATAAATGAGATTTATTGGAAAATATTTAAAGAACTGACACAGGATAAAATAAACCAAAATGTGTCCTGATTTGTTTCCAAAATTAAACAAAGTTAGAAATATAAACAGCAGAATTTTGTCATTTCCTCCAAGCTGCTGTTTGTCATATTTAATGAAATTAAAACATAAAGTTTAAGGGTTGGAATTTTATTTGTGGCCCAACAACATGAGTGTGATAAAAAAACAAATTCCATTCTTTTTTCTTTTTAAATAGTTGAATTTTGTAGTCAGCAATATGTCAGAAAAAAAAGGAGCAATAAGACTGAAACTAACTCACGTTCAATGTACAGAAAGACTTAAGTGTTTCTAATTCATAAATAAATGTGAACTTTTCATGAGCTCCTGTCAACATTATCATGTGATACAACATTATTCTTAGAAAAGTTTAAAGAAAAGAAAAAAAAAACACCCTGACTGTCAGCTTATAGTGAGGAAAATGATGATAAATGATTATATAAGATGGAAAATATATCCTTATTGTTGTTTTTTTAAAAACACAATTTATTTTTTCACAATTTGAAGCACGAAATCTCGGCTCCAAGTAAATTTTACTACTTTAATTAAAATGATTCTCATTTTAGCTGTTTCCCCTTTGCACTGATCTTCATCTACATTTTCCCAGGTTAGGAATAAAAATGTTGCTGTTATTGTTCAATATTAAATCTTTACAAGTGTCCAACAACTTGTTAGGAACTATTATGAAAGTTCAATTAACTTTCCTAAATGATACTGCTCAGGATGTCTCAGGAAGTCTCTCCCTGTCTGTGTTATAAACAGCCTGCAGAGGGCGCTGGTCAAAATGAAACAAGAGAAAGTTCAACACTGATTTACTGATTTAAACAGATTCTGAATTAAATTTAAGACTCTCATGACCATTTATTTAATGTAACATAAGTTAGTGAGCAAATAAGTAAATAAACACAATCATCTTCCTTTAAGAGCTCCAGATGTTACAGTTTGTTTATAGTAAGTGTTCTTACGCCCCATTTTACCTTATTATTGTTAAACTGTTGTGGGAGGACTCGACTGCTGCTGTCTGCAGCACTTCCAGCACATTTACTCTTCTCGCTTCATTCTTCTTTTATCACTCCTAAACAGAGATGTTTAAGATCACTGTTGCGTACACTGAGAATGTCTGTCTGGTGAAAGATGAGACCTGCATGTGATATTATCAGGTCTCATTCTTCATGGCACTGGTTTACATTTGATCATATTATTCATATTATTCCTGCTGTATGACCCCTTACTATTATCTTATAGTTTGTCACAGTAGCAGGTAAATCCAGCATGTACACAAGTCGTGGTTTTAATGAGTCATAACTGTGAGACGATGTATTTCTGCTAGATTTCGTTACTTTATTTTATGGCAGTTTTATTGAAAACCAAGAGACAAACTGAACTTCATTCTCTTTCTTTGTTTGATTTAAGTGTTTTTGAAACAATATAGGTTGTATAATTAGGTTCAAATGATCAGATTTACTGAAGGGCTGTTTTATCCTAACCTTCTCACCTAAATTGACTGGAATGTAACAGAACATAATTAGCATTTTGTGTGTTATATACTCATGTATGTCCGTCCATTTTCTTTACCTGCTGGATTCTGGAGTCGTGAGGACCTGGTGCCTACCTTCAGCTGGGAACACCTGGACAGGTGGCTGGTTCATCACAGGGCCACATGGAGACAGAACCATTCAGACACACACTCACACTCCAAAGGGATAACTTAGAAAACTGGAGAACCTGCAGAAAACCCCCACATGCACGGGGAGAACATGTAAACGCCACGCAGAAAGACACCAGCTGGGAGTCAAACGGTGGCCCAGTGATCAGAGCAGTCGCCTCCCGACCTGTGGCCTTTCTGGGTGGAGTTTACATGTTCTCCCCGTGCTCACCTGGGTTTACTCCAGGGGCTCCTCTTTCCTCCCACAGACCAGAAACATGCTTTTTAGTTTTGTTGGTAACTCGAACCTAACATATGAGAGTGTGAATGGTTGTTTGTCTCATTTGTCTCTATGTGTCCCTGTGATGGACTGTGGACCTGTCCAGGGTGTCCCCAGCCTCTCGCACAGTGATGCTGGAGATGGACACCAGCTCCCTACAACAACATAGACTGGAGAAGCAGGTGAAGAAAATGGATGGATGTAACGCATGTAAATAACCTACACAATTTAGAAAACCACGATTAAATCTAATCCCTGTAATAACTTTATTGTTGGGCTATTAAAGTATTATTAAAGTAAAAGCAGTACAGATGAAGAAATGTAAAGTATTGTATAAGTTGTTACATAAAAATTGGCAGTTTTATTTTCCCAACTTCATAATATTTATAACAAGTTTTGACCTCTTTTTAAGATTTTAATATTTGCATCTCCATCATATACGCTGTGATTTAATAAGTGTTTCGGGTATTAACCATGACCAATAGAAATCCTAATAACTTAATAATTATGAAACATTTTATTCTTTCTTTTAAAATGATGGCAAAAACTTGCAAATGTTGCGTTAACATTTCTGTGTCTGTCCATAATGTTGAAAGTAAAAGGAGAAAAAAAAGGGTGTTAATGTGCATCTAAGTGACTCTCCAGCCTGTATTTAGCTGTGTATGGGTCCTTTTACAATATGTGGAATACCACAAAGTGCTGTAAGTGCCAAAGGATCATTGTTTGACTTGATGACTGCACTGATGATTCATTTGAGAGGCCTGACATCTTTTTAAAGATTCTTATGTAACGCTCTGTTTGTTGAATAATACTTTTTAAATAGAGGCACTTTGCTTCACTTGGCCACTGATGAGATATTATGTCTGAGTGCGAGATATCTTCAGATGTTAAAAAAAAGAAAAAACAGGATTACAAAAACTAAAGAATTACTATATATGTATGTTGAACTGAAGTGTTGTGTGATTTTTTTTTTAGTCCTTGTAATGTTTGAGGTGAAAAGAGAATAAATTTGATCTGATTTTAGACCGAAGCGAGGGACGAGAGCCAATAAACAGGGCCTAATATTAGCAATTCCTGTCAATTCTGTCATGGTTTTGAAAATTGCAAATGCTGACATGTTAGCTAGTCAACTTACCTCTTTTAGTTTGAAGTGGGCTGCTGTGTGCCGTCAGCACCTTCTTGACAGTGAGTTGTTGTTTATTTGTTTGACTCAAACCCTGAACATGCTGCAGCGGTTCAGATGAACACTGTCACCATCCTGGTCGTACTGTGACATTGTTTCCTGTTTGGTGTTTCGATTTTTAGGGATGTAGTGTGCGCTCGTTTCCAACAGAGGATCTCTGAGTCTCTCCTGACAGGCTGGTCAGATGATCTCCAGTCCATCACAGGAGCGGCAAAGAGACACACAAAGCAGACAAACACACACGCCTCTTCATCTTTGTTCAAAATGCATCTCATGTGCCCATTGTTAGCAAAATATTTGATATGATGTTTTTGCAGATGCCAATAAAGAAATGAGAAAATGGGGTGAAGAGCGACAGGGAAAATCAAGTGAATCCATCCATGCATCCAACCATAAATCTATCCATCCATCCATCCATCCATCCATCCATCCATCCATCCATCCATCCATCCATCCATCCATCCATCCATCCTCTTTACCCAAGTTTGTGTGCAGAGTAGGGAGGAGTGGCGCCTGTCTCCAGCAATCTTTAGGTGAGAGGAGAGATACACCATGAACACAGTCACCAGTGCATCACAGGGTCCCATAGAGCCAGATGAGACAAAGTTATTTAGTTAGTTAGTTACTCACTTGAATTATATATTTATAAAAGCACTTAAAAATACTTGTTTTATCTCCAATACAGAGCACAAGTGATCAGACAGTTTAGTTCTTTTTTTTTTTTTACCTTTGATAGAGCTTCTTTAACCTTTCTATAATTCATTGATTGTATTTATTTTTCATATTATAATTATTATTATTATTATTATTATTATTATTATTATTATTATTATTAGTAGTAGTAGTAGTAGTAGTAGTAGTAGTAGTAATAATAGTAGTATTTCTTTCACATTTAACCCCCTTAAGCTAAAATAGTATATCACAGTTAAACATAAAAGGCCCACAGAAACCCACTAAACAACATTAACTAAGAATTTAAATTAAATTTAAAGGACGTGCCAAGTGTCTCATTTGAATAATTCATTGATGGTGTATCTCCACCTGCCTCTGCCTCTGTGCCAGTGTCTGAATTCGTGTGACGGAGGGGCTGAATGGTGATGTGTGACACACTCCTGATGAAAAATAACAGCGGCCTTTAGATCTCCTCACAACAGCTGATGAAGAATCACTGACTTTTATTGGTGCCGAATAAAAGGATGCGATGAAAGAGTCAAAGGCTGACGGAGAGAAAGAGGGATTCAGAGGGAGGGACGAAGGAGTGCAAAACAAGGCCCCATCCATCACATGAGAGGAGAAGACACATTCCAGTGCCCTTATAGCGAGAGGATACATTCACTCAAAGTCACAATGGTGGGGTAGGGGGGTGGGTTCTGGGGAGAAGCTGGGAGGGGCGTCCGTCAATACACAACCTCTCCCTTGAGCTCTCTGAGCGCACAAACTCAATGTGTCTTCCACTCCAATTCAGTTCTCTCTATAGGCATGACAAATGTACATTTTGCTACCGATGAATATGTCCAAACTGAAAACAGTTAAGAAAAAACAAAACTAAAAACAAAATCAAGGCATGGTAAAAGTTGAAACCCCTTCTTTCCTCCACCCCTTTCCCTCCCTCTTTCTGTCCGCCTCTCCTCTCTCTGCCTGCCTCAGTAAGCAGAGTTGGAGAAACTGGAGCTGGGGTTGTAGCATATCTCTGTCTGGCAGAGTTGGTGGGGATTTTCGGGTGGAGGGAGCAGGTGATGGCTTTCTGGAGTGCACTCATTTACACTCCTCCCTTTCTCTCTCTGAGCACCGTGAAGAGGTGGGAGAGATGAGGGGCCACCTCCTCTCACTGCCATGAGCTGCACCTGCCAGGGGTGGGGGGGAGAGGATCAATTGTGAACTCTGACCTCGTACCTTCCACAATGCACGGTTATAACATGTACCATGTAATATATGTACATCGTACATTAGGAGAGGGTGTATCAACACTATATACATATATAGTTTAGCATTAAAACCATGTGTTATTAACCATGTGTTAATTGTTACAAGTGGAAACCAAGATTCAGACAGTAAAGTTGTTTGGGAAACCACAAACTTCATCAAATAAATACATATAATGATTTTAAAAATATATTTAAAAGGTTAAGTTATTCAGAACTGTCAATGAGACTTCAAAAGTAATTTCTTGAAAATGGTGACTATACTAATTTTTGATTTATGTTAAAGCAATAAATCAGTTCTTTTTTTAGGGGAAAGGTTATGAACAGTTAATATCTTACCTGTTACAGATAGCTTTAAAAATGGCTTCAGTTTGGAGAAATGGAGTTGAACTTTGGCCAGATTGATGAGCTAATGGCTAGTCCAAGAGGGCCCTTCTTAAAATAACTTCAAGCTCAAAAGGTTTTATGATGATTCCTACAATGTATCTAAATGATAAGTTTTTATATCGCAGTTAATTTTGAATCACAGAGTTATTCCAGCAGAGGTATTATAATATTACTGTGGGACTCCAAGCTGCACTGAAAGGGCTACAGCTAGCTGCTACTGCTGCTTTTTGTGCTTCCAATATACAGAATTTTATTTAAATATTCTATAAAACGCAAAATAGAGTATGATGTCAATGTGAAATAGCATTTACAAAAACTGCTAAGTTTTTGGATTTGCAATAATTTTAAGATGACAGCAGTCCACTTTGAACTTGACCCCATTTAGACTAGCCATTAGCTCATTAATGTGATGAGAATAAACTCTGTTCATCCAAACTCAGGCTGTTCAAACAGCTTGCTACGGTATACTTACAAAATGTTAATACAAGTTTTTATTTTCATATTGTATTCGATAAAACATGTCCAACACAATGTGATTAATGAAGAATCTGTTGGGTCCCTTTACATAAACTTTCATCCTGATCTTTGAATGAGCTCAATATAAATCAAAAGTAACTAAAACAAACAAACAAAATCCCTTTTTTGACAAGTCAATGTTTTTTTTTATAACTTTAACAGAAGAAATGTTGCAAAACTGAAAGGCAAACAGCAAGAAAAAAAATAGAAAACCAGAAGAAACAACCTTAAATATCTGTCAGAATAAACACAATCAGTTCAAATTAAGGCAGAACCAGATGCCTCGCTTTTTTATCAGTGTTCAAGTGTTTTCTAAGAAGGGCCCCTGTTTTCCTTTTTACTTATTTTCTTTTTAGTGTCATAGCATGGCCGCTGGCATCCCATTTTGTCTGTGAACTGCGTACAAATGGGTATTATTCAGTGATGAGATCCATTTGGGGTTTTAGAGTAGTGTGAAAGTTGATGTCAGTGGACCCCTGGCCCAGACCGACTCAATGCTACTGTGTTTGTTTCTATGGTAATGGAGAAATAGTAACTACCTCCCAGCAGCGTCCCGCCGCGTGTCGCCTCCTCAATAGAGCGCATCTGCAGAAAATGTGGGACTCCGTTAGATGGGCAGTGACCCGTCATCACTCCAGCTCTCACATGTTTGGTCGTATATAGAAGTTGAATTAGCCTAAACCTCTCTGTCACGCTGCTTACGTCATAACTCTTGAGAGAAAGTCGAGACTGGGCCATATATTCCCTGTTTTGATAAAAGCAGACTGTGAGACGGAGTAAAAAGCCGTTGCAGAGGTCATTAGGATGAGGAGGTGGGGTGAAATGCAACAACTGCAAAGTGGGGGGAAGAAAACTAACAAAAGCTCCCTTCAAAATACAATGACTCCAATAGAAATTAGAGAAGAAAAGGAGTTATTAAGTTATGAAAATCATACATGGGCTGTGCTTTTACTCATGCAAATACACTGAAATATTTTGTTCAATCTTCTAAATTGTTGCTCTCACCCTGGAAACGGGGCCAACTTCCTGCCTTAAGTACAGTTTTAGGCCTTATCCACACAGAAATGCAGTTTTACCAATATGATCTGTTTATGTGTAGATTCTAAAAATGTCCTTGTAAATACCAAACTATTTCTGGAAATATCTTCATCCACATGGAAGCACCAAAAACGACCCAAAACGCTGTAGTGACTGTGTGCGGCGCTGCAACGCTGCCACAAAGACACATCAGAAACAGGAAACAAGACATGGAGCACGCGAACGAAGCCTTCCAGGTGGGTGTGAAATGCAAACACAAGAAGAAGACATCCTGTCCACACAGGGACCTTGTCTTTCCAAAATGGTAGCGTTCCCCAGAAAACGTGGCATCATTTCTGGAAACGTTTTCATCCACACAGAAACACAGAAAATGACCCAAAATGCTGTAGTAATTATGCCAGACCTGTATGTGGCGCTACAACGCTGCCAAAATAATACACCAGAAACAGGAAGGAAGACGTGAAACAGACTCCTCCAAACTGTAAGGAAGAAAAAGATGAGAATGGCAAACACAAGAGCAAGAACTGAATCCTTTTTGTGGACTGACAACAAAGTGGAGGTTCTCCTTTGTGTCACATTAAACTACTATTAACTGGGAGTCCCGTCAGTTCAAATACTGAGACATAAAAGATGATTTCAAGCAGAGAGACTGAGGGAAGAGTTTTCCTCATAATGTTCAAAGGGTTCTGGGTAAATTATTTATTCACAAGCGTCAGTCTTTTAAAACTGATTTCACATGTTTTTTAAATGTATAATTGATTGTTGATCTTTTTCTGGAACGTGTGCTGATGTTCTTTTGTTGACAGTTCAGTTTTATGATAAAACCTTTTTGATTATTTGGTGTAACAATAATGTTTTTTTTGTTTTCTCTCCTCCATCCAAAGCAATCTTATGGTTCATCAGGCATGTCTGTACATTTAGATAATACAGGATACGAAGGATTTGCTGTCGTTGAGATACCCGCGTCTGTAACACAAGCATTTAATCTTACCTTATTGGGGTTGTAGGTTATGTAGGAGGTGGGACTCTGGTGATCACAGAAAAACCCCACAAAGTTGACATTTAAGGATTCCCTCTCTCTGGAAGAATTGTGAAAACTATATTTTAGGGGTTGTTAAAATGGTGTTTCTGTGTGAAATTATAAAAGTAAATAAATAAATTATGAATTCACAAAAAAGCATCCCTGTGTGGACACTACCTGTAACTTGAAAACCAATGTTTCTCTTTCAGATTTAAAGCCATAACCTCCCGTGATTTTGCTATAGCAGTAAAACTTAAGTTTGAGAAGTCTGACTTTTAAAGTGTCTGAGTTCGTACCGACAGTCCGACCCACGGGATAAAAAAAAAAAATGAAAACAATTTTAAAACAATTGTGACTCCTGAATGGAGGCTAATGTGGGATGAATGGAGAGGAAATGGGCCAAACTGCAGGAGGTCATTAATGAGAATGCCGTAAACTTAAAGGGATCGGTGCTTTCAGGCTCAGCTTCCTTTAACTCTTCAGCCCATTTCTCCTGCAGCTCATTCTTGTCCCATTTTCTCTGTCGGAGGACGAGGTGAGCCAATCGTGAACTGCTGAGCTGAAAGTAAGTCACGGTTAGAAGAGTAGATTTTGTGAGGGTGTTTATCTTCCCCCTTTTTTCCTCCCACTCTAACTATCTGACCTCCCTCCTCCCAAACTCTTACCCCCCTCTGTGATTTCCCATGGGCCTCCAATTGACTCAATTAAGCGAACACACAAAAACCATATGCTTTTTCTCGACCGGTCACAAAACAGCTTTGTAACTGTGCCAAGGAGGTTGATGGAGGGATTTTTGCGACATAAAACTTCACATGTCCCCCTCTTGTTCTGCGGGTTGACTTATAGCTGTTGAGAAGATATTAGTGGAAACATCAGAGCATCGAGCAGAGAGAAAAGTGAATGAGGGGAGGATCAGGAAGAAAAAGACGTGAAGGGGAGAGTGGAGGATCACCAACAGAAGATGTTTCGAGCTGCAAGTCAGCCTTGTGTTAAAGTCTCATATGTTGGAGAAAACGAGAGAAACGAGGTGAACGCAGCATCGCAGAAGTCGCCTTGCATTCTTTAACTTTTGTGGCTGCGAGACTGTTCATGAATGGGGGCCGAGGAACAAAAGGGGCAGTTTGGACGGAGGCTCCTTTGCTGACATCCCCGACACTTTGAACAACTTGTCAGCGTGGACACTGAAGAAACTGCACTCTGTCACATTTGTGTACAAACCCCTTGAAAGGGCTTGCTGACCTGCCCATATCCCTTTATTGGGGTTCAAACGGCAAGAGGCATTCTTTGTGTCTGGGAGCGTTCATTAAATTCATTGGTTTGACCTGTTATTTCTAGGCCAAAAGTCTACTGATTTGGAAAAATGTGAGTCAGTCATACGCAATAGCTGAGTGACCTCCGCAGGGTAACAAACCCCTTTGAAGAGGCTTTTATATGAATGGGGTCAAAGGGGAGATTTGAGGCATATCTATAGCAGAACCAATGGATTTACATCAAAAGGGAATTGGAAATCATTCAAAGATATTTAGACTTCTGATGATATTTCTTGTAATATTTCCGGACATGACACTTTTTCAGATTATTTTTTCATTCCAGAAAAAGCAAAACTGCGAGGAGGGGCTGAGGAAAGTTTCAAGTCAAGCAGAAGGGGAAACAAACGCATTGTGTGCAAGTAGGAGGGACAAAAAGTTCTGGGTAAAAATACACTTGACTTTTTTTCTTTTTTTTTTTTTAGTTCCCACAACATCATCACATTTAGATGTAAATGGGCTCATTAGAGAGGCCACACTGTTAGGTTTGCATCTTTTCCTCATTTATTCTTGTCAGAAAGGCCAAGGCCCACAACTTGGCTTTTTTTTTTTTTTCTGCAGACGGATGTTGCATGCTGGGGATTAAAATAAAAAGTCTGCATCAATGTAACTGCAAAACATGAGCATCAAAAAGGAAATCTTAATATTAAGAGAGAAGGGATGTAAAACTTGCAATCATTAAAGAGAAAATTTTGAGAAAAACAATTAAATTGACTCCACTTACACAGTGGTTGTTTCTGTATGTTTTTTTTAGAGTTTACACTGAGTTATGTCAGCGTGTTTTTTATTTTAACTCCTTTTTTATGAGCTAAATATGATGAACAATGACTAGAATCAAAATGCATCTCAGTACATTTTATCTACAACTGCATATACAAGCTGAATACAAATCTTTTTTGACTTTGGATTTAAAAAGTTACTATAATTTAAAAATAATAAAGTTTAAATGACTACAAGCCTTAGAATCTGCTTTATTTAATTAAGGCTTATTTGTACAGTTTAAAAAAATTGCATCGTTAACAAATAAGAAATAATATTATACCTGTGAAGTGTCTTCAAATGGTGGACGTTCTTCTGGGTCTTCTGAATTGCAGCAGCGATGTAATGATCAAAGAAATGACTTTACAGACATGAGTTATTCTTGAACAATAAGAGTTTATTCAAAATAACTGAGTCTGTGCTGAATCAAGATTTCTGGCCCAGTCAGTGAAATCCTCTGTTCCTCTCTGTTCTGCTTCTTTTTATGAACATTTACCACACCCAGTTGTAGAATAACACACACACATCCCACTGGGATGGACTTTAACAGTATGGATTCAAATACATTCAATTCCCTTTATGGTAATAAGCTAGGGTCTTGAGACATGCAACAGATAACCCTCCATATATGTATTTACTGCAGTTGTTTTCCGACAACCTGAGCTTAGGAGCCCATAATCCACTTCCCAAGAAGGGATCGTAAGAAGACAATGTCTCAACTTGGAACTGAAGCCCCATCGCCGCAGATGTAACCCAGACACCTCACCTGTTGTAGACAGCTCGTTGAATGACCTCAGTTTAGAAAAAATAGTTGAATTTTGACCAGACCAGACCAGCAGTTAGTCCAAGTGGGGCCAAGACCAAAAACTGGACAGCTGTTGTCTTAAAGTAACTATAGTAATTCATGTAAAAAAAAATCTTTACACTGCTGTCAATTTCTTTGTTTGCAAGTTCGAAACTCAGCTGTGGCCTTTCTCTGTGGAGTTTGCATATTTTTTTCTCTCTGCATGCAAGGGTTTTCTCAGGGTACTCCAGTTTCCTACCACAGACCAAACCCATGCATGGTAGGTTAAATGGAAACTCTAAATTGTCACTAGGTGTGACTGAGAGTGTGAATGGTTGTTTGTCTCATTTGTCTCTATGTTGTCTCGTGATAGACTGATGACCTGTCTGGGGTGTAGCCCGCCTCTTGCCCTGTGACGCTGAAGATAGGTGTCTGCTCCCTGCCAGCCTGCATGGAAAAGTAGGTAAAGAAAATGGATGGATGGATGCATGGATGCATGGATGCATGGATGCATGGTTGGATGGATATTCCAGTAGAAGTGCTCTAAGCTGCACCAGAGGTGCTACATCTAGGAATGTCATATCATATAATTCATATATCATCTTATTTCTGCCTAAATTTCTGTATAATGCGAAATTCCCAGTTGGTGACATTTTTGAGGCTGATGCTGTTTTAAGACGGCAGTAATCCACTTTGGTCTCGGCTCAGACTAGCCTATAGCTCATCAGTCTGGTCTGAATTAAACTCTGTTTCTCCAGATTGAAGCTGTTCAAAGAGCTATCTACAGCAGGTAAGATATTTGTTGTTCCTAACATTTGTACAGGAGCCCACTTCAGAAGATGCATTTGCTTGGTTGTTACTTGTGGAGTCCACTTGTGTGTTTTATACTTTTTGTAGAGTCAGCTACATAATAACTGAGTGAGGTGCAGATTTTTATTTATTTTTTTACTCTGACTCATCTGTTACACAATCTGAAATGACTTGTGTTAAAGATTCGTTGTTGTTGTTTTATCCGAGGTCTCAGTTTCCTGCATCAGCTTTTAACACATATTGTTTATTTTTACATGATGTTGTATGCACAACACAGATATTTGATCATTAGTTTACTGCGTGTTATTTTTGAGCTCAGCATGTCTGGATGCAACAGACCTGAATTCAAACACATCAGAGAGGCAACTCAGTTTTTTCAGATTTTCAGATAACCCAAAATAAATAAATATGAACACCCTTGAAGCCTATCCATCCATCCACTTTCTTTATTTGCTTGTTCCTGTTCAGGATCAGAGCTGGAAGTTTAACTCCTGCGGTCACCGGGTGTCAGCCTGGACAGGCCTCCAGTCAGCCTTTTAAAACTTTCTAAAACTACACATGCTTTAGTCTGATGCTTTGTCAAATTCTTATCAGTTTTATAAATGCCATTTTACAAATCACAAGGGCTATAAATACTTTACTAATAGTAATTACTACTGTGAGTTACTCTGGCAGTACTTGAAAGTTTTATTTGTCTGACTTTAAAAACAAATGAGTCCTGAAAGACAAATGTGCTATATTGGCCCCGAAGGACTGGAGTCATACAATGATCCAGGTTTCCAAAGACCGCAGAAGAAACAGAACTGGAGCGGAGTTCTCACGCAAATCAGCTTCATAAAAACAAAAGGACTCTAAACTTGGCATAAAGGTTTTTGGTAGAATTCAGTGTTTCTTTGACAGCTCGGCCAAGGTGATCATTGAAAAGTAGTAAAAACAATTTGTAGGAATGAGTCCGTAATTAAAGTTAAATTAAAAAGAGCTGCATTAAATGGAAATATGTTTGTTGATTTTAAATTAAAACAGATGTCCTGCTGTTCAATTTAGAGAAAAATGCAAATAACAGCAGGATTTTAGAATCAGGTGACATTCAGGTGATGTTGCACAAATCACTGAGTTGCATTCTGTATTTACTGTATTTGTTTTGTTTTAAGCTCACACCGTTTTTATTTTTTTTACTTTATGTATTTTGATAGATTTGTCTTTAGTTACATTTAATTAGTAGTAGACATTTGAAATAATATCTGAGGGGACAACAAGGAGCATATAGACCTATTTGACTACTCCAGGCAGCTGCAGAAACATTAGCAAACCCTTTTATTCCTCTATCAGTGAATATTTTCATTGAGCCTTGTTTATATGTTGTTTATCTTATTTGTAAAAAGGAAATATATCACTAACAGTCCAATTCATGTTCTACTGTGAAAAAAACTCTCATTTGAAATAATCAAGTAGCCATTCTAAGTAAAATATTTAGAAGCTGACTCAGACCTATGTACTCTATATTCTATCATCTACAATTTATATATATATATATATATATATATATAACGGCACTTTTATTGTAATTCTATCCTCTTCTGTACTTGTTGGCTGATCTCAGTTATCACAACCAGCCCTGGACTGAAACAGCTAAAATAAAAAATAAAAAACCATAAAGATAAGTAAAACTTTAAACAATTTAAAACTGTCCTGCACTACATCCTCCTATATTTATACAATATTTATATGCACAAATCTGAAAAATATATATTTTTTTTAATTTGTTGGATTTAAAAACAAAAAATAAGACTAATATATAGCAACTATATTAATAAAATTCATTATTTATTTAAAAGAAATATTAATTATTCCAGCAGATGTTGGCTGAGAAAGGTATCAAACTCTTTAAGTAATACAGCGTTTTTAAAACAAAAAGGTTAAAATGTTATGCTCTGTTTAAATGCAAACTTTACATCTTGTGTGTTAAGAAAGTAGTTTACGTGTTTTTTCTATGATTGCTTTGGAGCAATTTTGAAAACACTTAAGTTTTCCTCAAAATGCTCCACAAATGATCACAATCACACACAGATCTTTAGCAACATGAAACACTTTAAATACATTAAATTATAAAAGCTATAGTTTGTCACCTCATATAGCTAATGTAGGGCTCTTTTAACCATTTTTACACTCATCTGCTAAACCTAAAACACTTTTAACTCTTTTTCTTCATTTATCATGATCACTGTTAGTGTGGTATACAGTGAAAGTACAAAAATAAATTCACCAAATGCAACATGATGAAAAGATTGATTACTTGTCATAAAATGAAGTCAGGACAAAAAAATATATGTGTTTTTCCATCTGGTGTAAGCTCAGCAAACATCTTTGTGTAATGTAAAAAAAAATGAATCCAACACACTTACAGTAACTGTAAGGAAAGAATCTCTGATCATCTCTTCAGCACTGGTTCTTGCATGGATTTCATTTAATACAGGCGCTCCTCTTCTGTTCTACTACCTCTTCCTCTGGCTGTGCCTCCTCCTCCTCCTCCTCCTTAGCCTCTACCTCCCTTGTCTTCTTCTTCTTCGACTCTTTCTCTCATCCTCATGTATCCTCTTGACGCCTTCCAGTTTTTGGCTGAAAACAGGTGAACTCACCTGCTGCTTTTCTGTAGTGCACATATGCCTGATTGGTGTTTTTACTCACCTGATAAATGTGTTTACTTGACTTGTTCATAAATGTGGTCTTAAAAAAAGTGCTTTGAAATAGCAAAGAAGTGACATCATGATATATTTCTGCGTATAAAGAGATACACGTGTTTAGTGGCTGATTTTGTGCTTATTGAGGTAAAACTGGGTGTGTTTCTTGCTGCTCGAGTGTGAGATTTTGCTAACTGTGGGAGAAAGAATTAGAGTGTAAGCAGCCATAAAAAGTAGTAATATTGATTTAGTTGATGCCACACATTTAATGTTTGATTTATTATTGCCTGGTGCCAAAAGGTCAATTTGGAGCCATAACGCTTTTGCTGTGTGTGTGCGTGTTATAGGCTATATATCCTCAGCTGATTACCTTTTTGACTTAAACCAATTCAATATGGCCACCGCAGATAACTAACATTAGATAACACAAAAATGGCTGTAACTCAATCCATTTTTACAGATATTGTGTTAAAATTTGGTTTGATTGTAGCTGAGAGTCACTCACAAGCACATACTCTAAGTGCTGCTCATTGCCCTACAGCTGTGCTTAAAACTTCAGCATTAACTGCTACAGTCAGCCCTGTTTGTCTGTTAGCAAAATATCTTAAAAACCACTGGACAGATTTTCATGAAACTTCCAGAAAGTAATCGTTGGACGTCCATCTACATCTGATTTACTTTCAGATTTGACCAAATTGAAGATGGCCATGGCAGCTAATTGACCTTAGCTAACACAAAAATGACTATAACTCAGTCAGTTTATCAGATATTGTGCTCAAATATGATGTGAGTTACTGAGAGTCATTCACAGTTCATACTTTGAGCATGACATATTGCATGCGGTTGTGCAAAAAGTATATTTTCAAGGTTTGACCAAAACAGGTATAAAAGGTGGCAGGTGATGTGTACTTCTTTAAGGAATAAAACCCTTTAATTTTAATAAATTTAATTAAAAATTCAACCTGAGTTTAAATATGTTTTATCTCAAATGATCATTTTTTCTGATCAAATCCTCAATGGTTACTGAAACACCTGATTTTAGACGTTATCAGTCACCATTGTGCTTGATTACAAAAGAGATGAGCCCAATATTTCATTTGTTGATTTTTGATGTTGTCAATAAACATGTTAATTGTATAACTAAAGTCTGAGTTCACCTGTGGAGCATTATATCTGTCACTTCATGCTTCCATCAGCCGGCAGCCTGGCTTTGTCCATCTCCCTCTCTCTTAAGGATTCATTAGTCCCCACAGACTCCAGCAGCTTTCAACATATTGCACCATTCAGCTGGTACTTATGTGTCATCTGTTATCTATTGGACTGGTGTTTCTGCTGAGCATATGAATGATAATCAGGCCTTTGTGTGTCCATAGAGGTGCAGTCTGTGATGTTGCCTCAGGGGGAGATTAGTGGTGGTGGTGGTGGTGGTGGGGGCAGCCGGCCCTCTGTGTCACGTCGACAGTCACAGCGCCAATCCACGGCTGGGCCGAGCCCCACTGGGACCTTAAATCCTGTTACACTCTCAGCTAAAACCATCATTTGTATTAGAGATGTGTGGGTGTTTAAGTGTGTGTACACATTAAGTGTCTTAAACTATGAATTATTCATATCAAAAAAGAAAAAGGAGATATTGACTACATCTCCATAAACAGACTGCTCTCTTTATGTCACCGGGGCACGAGATCTTTGGGTGTAATTGTGTAAAAAAGCCCATGAAAATGTGCTTCACCAACGACACATGGTCAGTGTTATCATCGGGGATAAAACTGAGTGATGGCAATTGTTCCAACTTAATATCTTATAAATAATTTACAATATGAGGGGTATTGCTTCCCCCTCCCTGCTATCAAACATTTCTGTTAAGAAGCTTTAGCTCACAGCTGTATGCTGAACACATGAGTTAGTCTGCTTTGTGAGCAAAATATATTTATATGGATGATATATTTTCATAAGTGGCTATAGATTATAGCTTTGAGATTGTGCAGAAATGTAAGAGTTGTAATGTGAGAGCGGCTATTTTCCTCAATTATTCGTCTCAGTAACAAGTGATTATATGGAGAGGGAGATTCTTTGCACTTCTAGCTGGAGCCTCCAGAGGGAGGTCAAAACTATTTGTCAGTCTCCAGTTGGGATTGCAAATTAGGATGAGCCTCTCCCCTGCGTGACGACCCACAAAACCTCTATTCCTATCCACGGGAGGACTGCTGTACATGATTTGAAAATTAGAGCCTTTGATAACATCTCCATGTTGAGCAGTGGGCACTGGGCTGCCCCTATACAGACCACATATATCTGCTGCTGAAAAAGATTTGACTCATTTGTGACACATGTTGCCTTTTATTTGTGTTGTACTGCACACTCTGGGGAGCCACGAGGAATAAAGGCAAATGATTTGTTTGTAAGCCATTAAATAGTCTGCCAATCTTTTTTTTTACACCAAATAAAAGACTAATAGGAAGATTATAGGAACGCAACGGGTTTTTTGTCCCGATGATTGTGCCTCTTTAAAAGGTTTAAATGCTTTTAATTTGTTCCTAATGGCGCAGTCTAATTACAGGTAGGCTTTATGAAAGACTGTCAGTGCAATTAGAACATCAGGCCTCTTCAATGAGCAGAAAACAGATCAACGTGACAATTCATACGAAACAGAGGTCATAAAAACAACAACAAAAATACAAAGATGAGTTTCTGTCTGGTAATAAAGATAATACAAACGATAGATGGGGAGCGTTCTTTGTTGTTGCGTAAAAAGGACGTTGTTATGAGGGGGAAACTAAATCAAACTCCACTATTTGCTCCCATATTCCGACTCCGCTGCCTTTGAAGATATTGTTCAGAAAGGCCTAAAGTGAAAGAAAATGTTTTCCTATTACTTAATTCAATCGGAGCGCGTGAGGCGGGGGCTTTTACGCGCAGCGCGCAGGGCTCCTCCATGACAGAGCCGCCTTTGTTGCGTCTATCCGCCGCTGTCACACACTTTAATTCGACTCTCTTTCTCCCTCATTCAAAGCCCTCCACAATGACATTCAATAAGGGCCGCAGAGTGAAAACCTGGTTATTTTTTACATATTCTCCCCCCCCCCCCCCCCCCCCCCNTCCACTCGGCAGGGGCCCGAGCAAAGGAATTAATCACTGCTCTTTAACAGCACTGCCTCCAGGCGATGACTTGTCCCTGCTTTTTTGTACGCAGAAATGACACATTAACCCTAAAATGGATCAACTTTACATTCAGCTGTTGCGTTTGTGTGTAGCGCTGTCAGTGAAAGAGACGCGCAAGTGCGCAAAAGTTGAAATTATCCAAACAAATAAAATAAGTTTCAAAATATGAGGATTCCTTTCTTTTTAAATTGAGCCGAAAGTTTTAGTGACTTTAACTTGACAGAAAACATCACTAAATTCAGACAAGTTCAAGCCATGATTCCCAAACAACTGATGTGAAATTACAGCAGAGGACAAGCTCCAGTTCTAAACCTTAGTCCTCACTCAAACTGATTGATATTTAAGACAAAAATATTAAAAAATAAAAAATAAATAACTTTCCAAACGTTTTCTCCCGCAAATTTTAAGCTCAGATAAAATGAGAGTGATGATAAAAGGGAGAATGGGCAGTGCCGCCTCTTTCGGCGTGGGTGGGGCTGACAAGAATAGACTACATTATGCAGTTCATTTAGTTAACAAGTGAAATAATAGGGAAGCGTGCAGTGGGAATGCCTGGAGAAAGGCACAAAACCCTATTGAGAGCTCTTGGCCGCTTGCAGCGTAACCGTCACATGGCCGAACCGAGTCCACGGCGGACCTATTTAAAGGCGAGGCTCTGTGCGCCTTCAGCACCACTTCGCTGTCCACCGTCCCGAGTAAGGAGCGCGCACTGACGCAACGAGCCACGCATCAGCAACAAGTCCGCCACCATGCCGAGGTCTTTTCTCGTGGATTCCTTGATTCTGAGGGAGGCCAGTGACAAAGGCAGCGAGAACAACCCGCCTCTGTTCCCCTACGCCGTGCACTCGCCGCACCACCCGCACGCGCTGCCGGGCTCGTGCCACTCGCGGAAAGCCGGGCTGCTGTGCTTCTGCCCGCTGTGCATGGCCGCGTCCCAGCTCCACCCGTCCCCGCCCGCGCTGCCGCTCCTCAAGGCGTCCTTTCCCCCCTTCAGCTCGCAGTACTGCCACTCGGCTCTGTCCCGGCAGCACTCCGCGTCCAGCGGCGTCAACCTGAGCCACGGAGCGGGGATCTACCCGGCCGCGTACACGGTCCCCGACCCGCGGCAGTTCCACTGCATCTCCATT
This sequence comes from Kryptolebias marmoratus, assembly GCF_001649575.2. NCBI lineage: Eukaryota > Metazoa > Chordata > Actinopteri > Cyprinodontiformes > Rivulidae > Kryptolebias > Kryptolebias marmoratus. The sequence goes on from NC_051442.1 coordinate 13,505,064, forward strand.
GGTGAGTAAAGACTTTACGCGTCATTGTGAAAAATAAAACCTTAAATCTTTACTTTTTTTCTTATAATATCCTTCTCAACTGACTGTGCGTTACTTTTTATTTTATGTTCTATCAGAAAACAGTAACGGCAAACTTCAGAGCAGCAAGCGCATGCGCACCGCCTTCACCAGCACGCAACTTCTGGAGCTGGAGCGCGAGTTTACCTCCAACATGTACCTGTCCAGGCTGAGGCGCATCGAGATCGCCACGTACCTGAACCTGTCGGAGAAACAGGTGAAGATCTGGTTCCAGAACCGCAGGGTGAAGCACAAAAAGGAGGGAAAGAGCGGCGGCGGCCAGAGGACTGCGTCACACAGCTGCAAATGTTCCTCCCTGTCGGCCGCCAGGTGCTCGGAGGAGGAGGACGACGACATCCCCGTTTCTCCAGCCTCATCCGTAAAGGAGGACGTGGACCTGTCCGTCTCCCCCTGAACTCTCTCCTCTGAAATATTTTCATCCATGCTGCCAAAAAAAAAGAAAGAAAGAAGGGGAGAAAATTTGTGACTGTTCCACATTGTGTTCAGCCGTTTGTACATAAACAGATATTTAATCAGGGAGATCCCCTGAATTTTTGTATAGCTGTATACACGTTGTACGTTTTGTATGTAGTTTTTTTCTGAAAACAGTCCTCCTGTTGTTGCCAATCCGTTCAGTATGGTAGGCATATTTGTAAAGAAGAAAACAAATCCCTAAACAATAGGAACACTGTTGATTAGTATTTTGGGGAGTAAAAGTATTTTTATTGTAAACAACTGGTTGGATTTTGTGGATCTCTTTTTAAAAAATAATCCTCCACTGTCACGTGACTGAGACCACTCTGAAATTATATCTTCAGTGTAATTGAAAGATATTTATTTATTTAAAAATGTTAAATAAAAATATTTCCGAGTCGTAGACGTGTGAACTAAGTGTTTTTTGCGCACCATGTTTTTGCGCACAGAGGGCGCGGACACTCGGGTTAAAGTTTTAAAGGTTTGGATAATAATTTGAGCAGAAAATTATATTTATATGGAAAACAAACATATCTTTTCAAAACTTGTTTGATGCCATTTGCTCAAAATAGAAACATTAGTTATTATTTTTTTAGATATTTCCATTGGTGTTTGGAAACTTTTTCATGTTTCTTTCCTCTTTTCGGACACACTGGGCTCAGTTTCAGACCAAACACTGAATAAATATTATTTATTTTATTTTACATGAAGCTAAAGCTATGGGACACCTGATGCGTTCAGGCTCTAAAAGTGATTAAAACCGAATGTTTTTGACATTTTTGTGGAGTATTCCCAAACTGTCCCGCATCCAGCAGGCGCATAAAACGGTCCTGCATCTCAAAGGAGATTTGAACTAATAAATAAAATTCTCAATAATCTCTATCACATGGGAACGACAAAAAGGCTTTGTTGTGAGGGTCTTGTTGTGTGCTTTTCCCGGGGGAAAATCAGCTCAGATATCCCTGCCCCTGGCCTTTTTTTAAGCTCTTTTCAAGCTTCACACCAGCTGAAATGATCTGTCTCGTGTGACCGAGTTTATAATAATCTCTGCCAGTGTATAATGCTGCACCAGGAGAGTGCATCTCTTAAGATATCGATCTGACATGAAAGTAAATGAGCAAAGAACACAGTTTGGTGTCCATGACCCAGATTGTTCCTCTATTGTCAGCGCAGCAGTTTTATTGTTGGTTTTATGAGCTCCACGGGCATTTATTTTGCACTCATGCAAGCATCTTCAGCTCCAGTAATGTTGATTTGTTTTTTAAGATTAACAAACCACAAATATAAAATTAAGGCTGTAATTGTATTTTAACTTAAATTATTTAAACCATAAAAAATAAATAACAAGCTGTGCCAAATCTAAAAACACGCAAAAATCATTAAACCCTTACCTTTAAAAATATGGAATGCATTTCTTATATAAAGAATTTGTTTCTAAAATAATAAGAAAAAAATCTAAAAAATATGCAATATGTTTACTACAGCATATTCAATATAAAGAAAACATGCCGACTTCAACACGTCCTTTCAGTTGGAGTATTTTACGCACAGCTGCAGGTGCTCTCTGATTGGAGCTTTGCTTGACCACATTATATTTATTATGAAAACTGGGCTTTAAGTGACATTTGCCTCCTTGTAAAAGTACCTACAAACTTTTTTTAAAGGGAGGAAAATGTATTCCTAAAGTGCGCAGAGAACCTAATCTGCGTCAATGTGCCTTCATGGATGTGAAGTTTTTAGCAGCAAGCTTTCATTTAATTGTTCACTTAAACATTTTTAACAAAACTCTAATATTTGCATTTGTTAAGATATGGGATTAGACTATTTTGTTAATTGCACCATAGAGCCCCATTTTGCTCACAACGTCCTCTGCAAAGCGCCCCTTTTTATCCATTCAATAGCCCGGGGGTATGCGCCCTGGGGGAGCTTATACGCTCGGTGTTTCCAAATGCTCAATTTATTTATTCTTAATTTTGTGCCGATCAATTCATTGAAGCAAAAAGGACCACGGTGTCTTTTTGAAAAAAAGAAGAAAAGGGGAATTGTGGACGTAACCTTGACAGAGCTGAGAGGAGAGGGCTCCCCTGACGCTGGAGAGCCGCTTGAGTCAACAGGCGCCCATCTAGCAGACTCGCCCTTGTCTTTATCCCGGCTAATTTTTTATTTACGGCTTTTCTTTGACATGTCTTATATCTATCAGATTAAAAGAACAGCTTGTAACAAATCAGTCTGCACGATTTACAACAGCATTAAAAGGGGACAAAGGGAGCAGGCAGTCAGTACCTGAGAGTCTGGTAGACGGCGCGGCGCTGCAGCTGATTCGATGGTTTGAAAATACGCACGAAACAAAATACTTGAATCCTGAAAAAGAGCCTTTGTACGTTTCTTTAGAAATCAAGCAATTCTGCATGACAAAGGACAATTAATAAGCCGTCTTTTCACGACCAGCAGCTGGTTTCCCCGTCAAGGAAAGTTGGAAAAAATTCAGGCTGAATGCGCGCAAAAGCCCCTTTGCGCGCAGACAGCAACCCAAGGTGACCCATTTGGCACAGTTAAAATAACCAAGCCGGAGTAAAAGCGAGGGAACTGTCAAAAACATTTAAGCTGAAATATCTTGAAATTGCAAATCCCTTTATGTGGAGGGACGCTGCTGATGTGGGTTAGTGGTACAAAGGAGGTGGTTAAGTTGGAGAGGCTTTGGAAACGGACACGTGGCTTCTCAATGAGAGCTCTTTGGACCCGCGTGGCTTGCTGTGGCGCAGCACATTCAGCTACTTTAAAACTTATTCAGCTTCAATAAAAGTGAGTGGTAAAACTTAACAAGGCCGGCTAGAAACTTTAACAAAACATTTAGTAAACTTTTAAAAACCTTTAGAACTTGTTTATTTATTTTAAAAAGGGGGTAAAAGGGGAGCTACCTCAGACTTTGCTTGGAATTTTTTTTTTTTTTTTTTTTTTTACAAAAAGAGTATTTTCAGCAGCATTCTTTTAAAAAGGATTAGGATTTAATGGTGACACAGAATATTTATTTTGACATTTTTAAGTTTTTGTCTCATTTGTATTTTTTGCGCAAACGCTGTTTTCTGCCACTAAATCTGTCCCAAGGACTGACTTTAGTGAAGCAAACACAACAAGGATCGTGTTTTGAAGTTTAAAACGGGCTAAAATAAAATTTAATTTTGCATTAATATCTGGAATCCTGCCAAGTAGCCCATCTTAGGGCGCGGTGCAGGCCAGCTCTACAGCTTTAGATCTCCGGCTCGGCTTGGATCAACGGTCTGGAAACAGTTTAAATTCTATAAAATGATTGTTAGAAGCGCGGAGCAGCAGCCTGTCTTCTTATGGAAGCTGTTTTGTTGCGGACAAAGTGTTGAAGTGGCCGCAGGGACGGAAACAGCTCGCCGTCATCGCCTTGAACTCCGGCTGTTTTTTTTTTTTTTTCCTGCCGCAACATTTGAACCCACTCAGCTGTAAATAATCTGTTTAACAGCTAATCAGTAGTTTAAGATGAAGGACTGGCACGCAGCTTCACTTTCCCTTAAGTCCCCCCCGTCTCTAATTGAATATTCAACGCGCGCACTGCGCCCTGCTTGCCTTTTTTTTTTCAGGGGATCTGCAGAATCCGCCTTTTTAATTCTCGGCCCCATACACAGGCGGTGTCAAAGGTCCACAAATAATGAACTGCGCAGACATGTGTGGAAGAGCTGCCTCTGCTAAGAAGTGGATGTCCCCGCGAGTTGCTCGGGATGTGATGCGTGAGGAGAAAATAAACAAACAGATTTCCTGTTCCAGACTCACCTGTGTGATTTAGACTTTTAGCATAATTGCAACAAAGAGAAGGAAAGGTGAGAACTAAAGATGAAAGCAGGATGGATCAGGTTCTTCAGAGCTCTGCAGCAACTTTAAACTGTGTTTAAATTATTTAAACTAAGGATTTTACTTGTGTGCCCTGCACTTTAAAGCAAATTTTCTGCGAGGAATTAGCAGAAACGCGACTCTTTGAAACTGTGGCTGTGGATAAATGTTACTGTGGTTTTATAAAATGAAAACTTTAAGCCTGAAATGAAAAGGGAGAGAGAAAGAGAGAGAGCAGAGAGCAAAGTGGAGGCTCGGAGGGAGTCAGAACACCTGCAGGTTTCCTGCGCCTGAAACAGAGACTGTCACCGCTGTCAGCAGGTCTGTTTGTTCCGCACGTCAGCTCGGCTCCATCCTCAGGGTGGAGAAGGAGCGTCACCTGGTGGCAAACACCGAGTCTGGAAAACAACATTTGAAGCTTAGAGAAAACAAAATAAACAAAACAAAAAAAGACTGAAAGAGCATTCAGAGTGTAACTCTGGCTCACTGTTACTCTCCCCCCATTCCTGTAAAAACAAAGTGCGTCTGATTGGAACAAACAACCACAAGTCAAGCAACTGGGTCCGGACTCACATTCAATTAAGGGCCCCATCAATCTCAGGGGGGCCCTGCAATCCCCCTCATTCAGCAACACCACAGCCGAAACACATTCTAGCTGTTCTGTGAAAGAAAGGTGCGGAAAAGTAAAAGAAAGAAGTTCTGGGCTCTAAATAAAAAAAAACAGAAATGTTTCGCAGACTTTCTGAAATGCAGCGAATCATTAATGCCCCAGTCAGGAGAGGCAGGATTTAGATTTGTTTGTTTGTTTGTTTTTGTTTAATTTTTGGGCTTAAAGGCACAAAAGCTCCAAAAACAACAGGAGTAACAAAGTGCGCAGTGTTATAAAATGATATCTGTTGATTTGTTTTAAATCTGCTAACATGTCAAGAAGTTTTCTTTCCTGTTTTAAACCACAGGAACAAACATCAGTCCACTCCTGACTAGAATAAAAACAGTTCAGTTTCAGCTCTTGAGTCCGTCTCAGGTCGGTCTAATGTCATCTGTTCAGTTTTAGAAAATTCCTTGTCTAAATCTGCCACATTTCTCTTAAAACATTCATTCTAATCTAGCTGAAGTTTTATTGCATTAATCAAACATATTCACTATTTCTTCTTTGGACTATCTGATAAAAATTGATTCAGTAGTAGGAAAGCCAATTTTTCTGAAATTACCATATAGCCAGAAACATGCATTTAAATCCAGGTTTATTGAACAGATTTATTGAAGACACCAGCAGTTCACTTGATGTGGGCTCCACTTGGACCAGCTGTTTGCACATCAATCCGGTTAGAATATTCCTCTGAGCTGAGGTTTTCATGGCGCCATCTAAAACAGGTAAGATGATAACTGTTCACAACCTTTCCACAGGACCTCACCTAAACAGATGTGAACTATCACTTTGCTTCTGTGGCTTCTAATTTTAATCATGGCCAGAGTACATTTTAAAGTTGGTATTTATGACACATTCATTTGTTCATGCTGTTTTTCCTGCCTTTTAAACATAATTTTGTTATTGTGATGTGTATTTATATGCATTTTTACTTAATAGGAATTTACAAATATTTTCACTTGTATTCATGTTTTTTTATATGTATTTATGAGAAGGTGTGACTGAAGATGGAGACTGTGTAAAACTGTTTAGCCGATGGAAGAAGGGCAGGGTGCTGGAAGTCTCTCTAACAAAGCAGACAGAAACGTTGAACGGCGTTTCAGCGTCTGATCTTTGTTGGAAGGAAAATTTCGGGGCTGAAAGACCAACAGATCTGACTGAACTCCACCAGTACTACCAAGAGAAGCAGCCAAAAAGCCAGTCAGAGCAAAGGAACAAAAAAAGGCAGAATGTGTCGGAATCCTAGTTTAAGCACCAAAAAGAAAAGTTTTCAAAATGTATTCTATAATTATTTATCACTGAAAGTGTTGGCAAAAAGTTCGTGTCTCATAAGGGTGAGTACCAAACTAAAACCTACCTGTATGTAATCATTAAAATTAAAAATTTCCTTATAGGTCAAACATTGTAATAAAAGTTTCATTTAGTCACAAGTTGTTCAGATTTTCTTTAATTTTCCCGACTTATAAGAAAACTCAGAAATCTTATGTACATTACTTCAGAGCCCACCGGAAAAAAGTCCCTAAAAATGTTTAAATCAGACCCTTTTTTATGAATACATACAATTTAATCAGTCATTTTCAGTATCAACAAGTATACAGGAATTACAAAAAACACAAAAAAATATATTTTTTCAGTCTGATTTTCTCTCAGTCACCCACTCCATCCAAACAGTAAAATACAGTAAAAAAAGACGAAGTTACCTGCAGAACATCCAGGATATCTTAAATACTAACGTAGGATATATGCTGTTGTGTCGCTGCTTCTTCAAAAGCAGCAGAGCGGGTACAAAAACGGTAGAAAAGTCTGAAGATGGCAATTCTTAAACCAAACACAGTGAATACAGTCGACATGCACAAACTCCAGTTTACTGTCTGAGAAGCAGCCCCGCAGTTCAAATGTTGTTTTTCTACATAATTATACCATAATAAGAATAAAAAAAGCTTTACCTAAAAGTCTGCTTAAAAAATGATAAAAACAAACAAACAAACCATCAAGATACATTTTAATCAGAGCCCTTCTTTTGCTGTTTAACCCTCCGATAGGTTTAAATGTAAAATAAGTAATTCCATTTAAATATTACTTTAATAAAATCCCATTGACACCTGTCTCTACAAACATTACCATCAAGTTTAACATCATATCAAAATGTGAGCTCATCAAGAAATAAAAAAACTCACTTTCATGGATGTTTTGCTGCACTTTAAGCCCCATTTCTTCTGTTTAGACCAGGGGTCTCCAATCCTGGTCCTGGAGGGCCACTATCCTGCATGTTTTACTTGTTTCTCTGCTCCAACACACCTGATTTGAATCAATGGGTGATTAACAGGCTTCTGCAGAACATGTAGAGGTGATTTAACCACGGAATCAGGTGTGTCGGAGCAGGGAAACAAGGAAAACATGCAGGATGGTGAACTCTCGAGGACCAGAGTTGGAGACCCCTGGTTTAGACCTTTACTAAAACACTTCCAGTATTCTGAGGGTTCACTCATTTTAAACCCGAATATTTACGGCAGCAACGATATGGCGTTAAATCCCCGAAAGGTACGGGGCGAGTTTGTTAAAAATGAGTCAAAATGAGTGCGTCACAGCCCTGTACAATGAAACGCATCGAGAAACAAAGAACAGGCGTGAAAAGCAAGAAAAGAGAGTCATCAGTTATTCTAAAGCACCGGTTATTTTCACTGTGGGAGGGAAACTGGAGTAACAGGAGAAAACCCAAGCTTGCACGGGGTTAAGACATCTAAACTGCACTCAGAAAGGTTTACAGAGGTGAGATTTGAACCCAAAACCTTTGTGTGACAAAACAGTGCGAACAACATCTCCGCAAACTAAATCATCACATAAAACTTAAAAATGTAACTTTAAATATTCATTTTTTTTTCTTTGGATATTAATACTACATCTCCCAGACTTCCTGAGTGGATGGAGCACACCCTTTGAGATATCACAAAAACAAAAGAGCAACCTTTATTTTTTGGAAATAATAGAATATTTTTCAAGTACTGTACTTATTTTTGAGGTGTTTGGGTGTTTTTCTCTCTGCTAACGTGACTCTTTGTGTGCAGCTTTTCTGTTCTGTGATGGTAATCATCCAACAAACCTCTAAGATTTGTTTATTTATTTTCAGGTGTCCAACCCCTAAAGTGAACCAGTTAGTTTGCATTAAAAAACTGATTCTAAGTCAACCTGCTGCTGCTGTAAACTCAGGTGTTCACATTCATGTTTTAGGGACATTTTTCTGCGCAACGACAAGTTTAATAAAAAATATATGCATTTTGTGTTAATACTTTTTGGGAATTTTTAATGTATTCTTTTTAACTAAATGGTTATTTTTTTATATTCCTGCACTGGTGCTTTTACCTTTTGTTTAAAAACCTTTTAAAACTAAAAGTTTGGGCCTCGTCTTGAAGCAAAGCGTAGCAACTTGAACACAAATAAACGTCACTCAAATCTCTCCTTATTCCCTGACAGTATTAAACGAAACAGACCATATTTGGAGCATATCTGGCTCCTCTCTGTGCTTCAAACATGATTTTGGAAAGTCTTCTGTGCCTCGGTAAGATATTTTTCCATTGCAAGGTACAGCTCGACTTGTTCCTTCTTCTTCTCTTGGCTTTCCACTCCTGATAATATCCCAGGAATGTGGAAAAGATGAGCGGTTTGTCCTTGTGTGACGCTGCAGTGACACAAAAACAGGAAACCCCTGAGAACGTTAAACATGTTCCATTTGCAAACATGTTTTTTGCTCGGATTAAAATTGGTAACAAATTGCAAACTGACTTGGGCTTTAATATAAATAACCACAAAATTTTATATAAATAAGTGTATAACGCAGAATTAGCAATGGTGTCAGGGTTCAGTAAATAGTGTTTGCATGAAGGGCTATAAAATGTTTGAGATTTGAAGACAACGACAATCCATTTTGGTCTTGGCTTCGCTCGAACTAGCCATTAGCTCATCAGTCTAGTCAGATTTAAACTATATCTCCAAACTGAGGTCATTCAAAGAGCTTTCCACAAGTAAGGTATTATTTGTATAACCTTTCAACAGAACCCCACTTTAAAAAAGAAAGAAACCACAAAAACACCCGACTATTTCTTCAACAATTGTGTGCTACAGATCTCACCCCGGATCAACAGGGAAAACAAGCTACGACTTCAACTGTTTGCTTGTTAAGAAAACCTGCTCGTTGTTTCACAATTTAAACACAGGAGTTTGCGAAGTTGTGTTTCTCTCCAGAAAAACAAGGAGGTGCGTGTGAGTGAGTGCAGGACTTCAGAGAGAAAAGGATCACCGTTAAGGGTTCTCTCTGCAGGATTTTGGCTTCACCAATCTCACTGAGGTAGTTCTAAATTAGCATCAGGTCTGATAAACTAACCACAGTGGGGGACTGAATAAAGAACTTTAGACCCACCGCATATTTTTTGTTTCGATTCTGGATTATCACGCATTGTGAAGAGCAGCACATGTGAGCAAAAAAACCCAAAACAAACAGCAAAAAAAAATGAATTAACCTGGAGTCGGACAGAATACTAAGAAGAAATAAAAAAGTATATGTTTTTGCAAATGTGTAGTGATAAATTAACTGCTCAAGGTGACACTTACATATTTAACCCCAAAGAAGAGCTTGGGTGGTACGATCAGCAAGTGAAGTGGCCAAATGTGACGTGAAAGCTCCTTTGATCTGAACTGATGTCTCTGTGCCAAACATCTCTGTCAGCTTTGAGTTTTCTCTCTCTTTTTTTTTAATTTGTCCAAATGAACACCTGAGTGTGTAACAAACCTTTGCTTGTACAGTCATGTGCACAACAACTTCAATGTTTTGTCAATGATTTAACTGTTTGCACTTATTTGTCATATTTTCCGTATGTTTCAGGCCCTACCAATACAACTTCGGGGTCTTTTGCCTACCAGCAGGGAAATCAAGATATTGCGACAGCGCGGCCCTGTGGTTGTGACGTCACGCTGCAGTGGGTCTACGGCTGTTTTCAGTCACTGCCACTTCTACAGGTAAGGGGTTAAATGTGCAGCACAGTAGAGAGGGACGGGGCAGGCGGTCAAGTTGTTTTTAAACCAAGTTTTGAAGTCAAGTTCATCGTCTTCTCAAGTTTCATCTTTGATTTTATATCCCAAATGTACTTTAACTTCATTTGAGCAATTTACCTGGAGGTCATTTAAACGAATTATTGACTGAAAGCAAATTAAAAAGTAAAAATAATTAGCAAAATGTAAGAATAGAATTACATAAATTATGGCTTCCAGTTCCTGTTTTTTTATTACTTTCTCTTCATCATTCAAAGACTCTAAAGCCTAAATGTTATCATTATCATCCACCTCTGTTTCCTCTTTAAGCTTCTCCATGTACTGCATCTATTTACAGGAGTGTACGGTACACTTCCAGTCACTCAATCTGCCTGTGACTCCTGCTGTCAAATATCATCGACCTCCTCTGAGGCTGATAAAAGCAGCTGGTTGAAGTTTCCAGTCTCTGGCCGCTCTTCGGAATAGTCATTTTATTCTGAAGCAAAATCCCCTCTGGCGTCCTGAAGTTTTCCACGATCTCTTTCGAGAGGACGTTCAGTGCCGACGTGTCGTTCAGGCCTCTGATGGATGACAGGAGCTTGCCATCGTCCCCTGATGGCGGATAGTCCATGATGGGGAAAGGGGGGCTGAGGAGGATAAGACTCTGAGGTCTCTGTCGGTTCCTGAAGGACGGTCTTTGTAATAAGGCCCCTCTGTTGGGTCTGGGGCAATCTACGAACACTTCCAGACTGGGAGTGTGTCTCCTGGTTATGACGGGCAGTTCTGGAGTGGATGTGGTTTTCACAGACTCTGCAGATTTCTGAATATTTGGGGTTTTCTGGTGTTTGGGGCCAGGTTCTTTGTTCTCCAGCTCTTCCTTCAGATCGGCCATCATCAGAGGAGGCGCCGCACTGCTTGGCTCCACACTTGTTTTGGGATGTCCCCTGTCTGGCTCCTTCACTGCACCCAAATCACCCTCCTGTTTTGTCTGAGGTATCTGGCTGTACTGCACCTTCGGAGGGACGACAGGCACGGCCTTCGCCTGGCATTTTTTGATCATGAAGGCCGTCCGCACCGACGACACGCTGACGGGGGCCGAGTTTCGACGAAGAGGCGCCTGCCGGTCGTTCAGAAACAGGTCCAGGTCGGATTGCACTTTAGTCACAGTTCCAGATGAAGCTTTCTGACACGAGAACTCGGATGAATTACAGTTTTGCTGGTTTGAAATATCTCTTATGTAGCGATGGCTCAGGTCTAAGTTAAGCGAGCAGGGCCTGGTTTTAGGAAAGCAATTCTTTTCTCTTCTCTCCGTCTCAAAAGACATTTGTCTGTTAAACCTCTGAGATGACGTTGCAGTTTTCTGTTTTGTTGAGCTGCCTTTTGCTGTTTGAGGATGCGTTGTACTGCTGCTGCTCAAACTCAGTTGAGCTGTTGACAAATGTGTCCACTTAGTTTCTGAGCTGGTACTCTGAGGGGGATTTCCTGAGGACTGTTCAGTGCTCCCAATAAGGGATCGTTTGTCATCATCACCTGAGGAAGATGAAAGCTTCCCACCCTCTGAACTCTGAGTTTCTCCCTTTGAACTGAAGGGGGACAGCTGGTTAAACAACTCCTCTATATCCGGTGAGTGGAGAGGGCTGGTCACCCACTGCTTGGTGGAGCTAAGATCCTCCCAAGGCTCCACCAAGTCCAGCTCCTCCACCTGCTCCCCACATCCCTCTTCATCCTCTGGCGGTTCCACCGACTTGCATTTCTCCTCTAAACAAACCGAGAGTCTCTGACTCGCTTCCATCTCTGGATTTAGACTTTTCTTTGCTCCATCATGAGGGATTTCTTTGTCGTCTTTAGGAAATTCGTGCTTCTGAGACGTTCTGTCTCTGCTGTCTGAACCTGAGAAGCTTGCAACCTGTGGAAGATCTTTGATTGTCAAAGGGTTTATGACACAATCCAAATTGGTTTCCTTAAAGGAAAGCTGGTACTGCTCGATGTGAGCTGGGTCATCTTTGTTAAAAGGTGGGATTTGTCGCCGGATCAGCTTCTCCGCTGCACCCAGAATGCCAGCAACTCTGACGTTTTGAGCGTTTGTGCCAGAGATGGCTTCACTGTTTTTGTGAACACAAAACAAGAGGTCCGATTCTGAGGGCTGTTTCTTCTTGGAGACAGACCTGGTGGCAATTATCTGAGAGACGTTCGGCGCCGGCTCCCTGCACAGCAAAGACAGGGATGGAGAGCTTCGGCTTCGTTTTTGCTTGACCTCCATGGTTAACTTGGTACTGCCACAAGTGCTCACTGAGGTGAAAACAGGTTTATGAGTCAGATCCAGACGGTCAGTTTCAGGCTCCGGTATCTTTAACTCTTGGTGGAGGTCTTTCTCTGTAGACGGTTTCTGATCCTGAAAGATTAGGAAAGATATATAAACACAAACAACTGATATAAATAACAGATCATGGTTTGATTTTAGATGTCTGAAACAGCCTGCTGTGTGTGCCGGTATTAGCTGAATAAATGTGGATCAAACATTTAGGGTAACCCAGGGAAAAAAATGAAAACTGATTTAGTAGTAGTGAGAACTAGAATGAATCACAACTAATCCATTAATCCAAAGTTTATCTTTCAAAATCTTTTTTACAGACTAACTACTTGTGCATACTTTGTGCTATTTTAGCCATTTATTTAGGAAATGGGTGTTATGGCTTTTAAACTACTGACCTTTATACTTTTTAAAGTATTTAATTTCCTTTATAAATACTACCCACCTAAAAACACATTGAGTTCTTTTGAATTCCTTCAAAAACAATTTGAAATCTGCTTCTTGCTGTATTTTTTTTTTTTTTTGTCTTTTTATGCTACTTTGAGTTTTAACAAGCCTTTTTCTACTTTTAGCTTTCATTGTTTTGAGCCTTGTAGCTTGTGACTGGTGTTCTGTTTCTTTTAGCTTTAACAACTCAGTTTCAACTTCTTCAGCAAATTTCAGTAAAGTCTTCATTTGGCATTTCTTAAATGTTGTAGGGATCAGAGATTAATCCAAAGGTATGCCAAGAAGCCTACTGTTAACCTCAAAGTTTTACAAAATCTGAAAAGTAAAAGTTTCAGATTTAGAAACACAATTTTCATTTAAGTTACATTAAAAGAATAGCACTGAAATCTTTGGGGTTAAATAATCTAATAATCTCTTCACCAGTTTTGTGTCTGAAGGATGGTTGTGCGTTTCTTCGCCAGATGGGGGCGCTGCATCTTTGCTTTCTCTTGCATGTGCGCTGGACAGTGGTTCCAGTTCACAGGTTTTCTTCTCTCCTTGAGCTTTTGGAATGGCCTCTTTGCCTGAATCTGATAAAAACAAAGGTAAATTTTACATCACATCCAATAACGGTTGTATTTAACCTGAAGGTAAGAACAAATCATCTTAAAACTTGATTTAGGAGGATGTGCTCACCTTTTGACCATACTCTAGAGGTCAGCGCTTCTGTGTGCTTCTTCTCTGTTCCTTCCTGCTTCTTTGGTTCCAGCAGGGGGAACGTGTTGCTCTTTTTAATGCTGCTGCTCTGGTCTGAGGGCTCTTTGGAAGGCTTCAGAGTGGCTGCTTTTTCCTTGCTGTGCACCCTGCACGGTGTGCTGTTAGAGCTGATAACGGCCGACACGCGCAGCGGTACGGACACAGCGAAAGGCTCAGATATGTTCACCGCTCTGCGCTGGTGCCTTGGCGAGGACTCCAGAGGGAAGAAGCTTCCTGGGAAAGAGGGCCGGGAGGAGCCTGAGTACAGCATCCTGCGGTTCTTTGGAGATGTGGGCTTGTAGCCGCTGAGGTCGTCCCCTTTGAACACCTTAAGCTGCTCTGGAAGCGTCTTCTGAGAGGACGAGGAAGCTCCCGGTGAGTCTCTTTGGTTCATCCCAGAGCTCCAGCCGGCTGTCGCTCCGCCAGCTTTCTTCCCTTTAAAGTCCCAGTTCTGGTCGTGTTCACTCATGTCCAGAAGGGAATCAGATCCCAGCGTTCGGGATTTGACATCAGGAATGAAAATGCTACTGGATCCACCAGCTGGACTGCTGCAGCCAGGTCTGTCATCATCTGTGCAATTAAACATACACAAAGTGTGAGCACAGTCACAGAGGCAACACAGTTTAATAACAATTGGTCAAAGTTGGTTTCAGCTCACTGTTAAAACCATGCATGTTATAAAAAAGATTTAGCTCCACCTGGTGGTAAGGACTCCATGCTCCTGGACGGACGTAGAGCTGCCTTTTCTGCAGAAGAAACAAACAGTAACTCAACATTTTACTCATTAGCACAATATAGACAGCCAAACACCTTTTAGCCTTTAAATGTCCAAATACATCTTTATAAGCTAACCACTTCTTTTAATTTAGGGAGGACCTCAGCACCACAGAAAAAGGTGATAATCGTGGGTCTCACAGCCTCATATGGGTAATTGTGGGGGTAATATTTAATATTATTTATTTATTTGAAGAAGTGCAAACCAAATTTGATTCAAAGGGTACAAAATTATTCGGCTGACTTACATAAACAGAAGAAAAACTCAAATGCACTCATATGTAGCAACAAACTGCAATTTGGCGATGAAAATCATCAATTATAAGCAAAAACACACCTATGTTTTGCTTTTCAAATCTCACAGGTTCTTACTTGATAGTGTACTGCATTGACACATGTAGTTCAAACAATTTTTTATTTTATTTTATTTGTTTTTGCCCAAAATTACCACTGAAAGTCTCAAGTCCTAATTATGTTAAATGTAAATACTGCACAAACTGGATGTAATGCTTTGGCCCTCACATATGACTAGAAACATCTCTTAGAAAGACGATCGTTTAGTTATTATTTATCTTTATCCTTCTTTATCTCTGTTTCTATCCTTTTCTTTTTTGAATCAACGACAACATTTAAGTCTGTGAGGGTTATTTCTTTAGTTGAAACCGAGGTTTTCCATGGAGAAACATCATATAAATTTAGTGTTTTGTTCCTTTAAAGTGGCTGAAAACTTCACCTCTTCCCCCCTGTGCTCTTATGAACACGCTGCCGTTACGGCTCAGTTTTCCCTTTGAGTCCACAGATCTTCCGAGGTTGAAGATGGACTTCCACTTCTTCGATTTCCCAGAAAACCTCCTCCTGACAGACAAAAGGAGAAAGGGATCGTGGAGCGCAGCACAATCTCATGATGTCCCCCCTGATCAGCAACACAAACCTCACAAACCCTTTAAAGATCAATGTTGTTTTGGACTAATGTTAATTGTGACACAGAAAAGCTGAACTTTAATCTTACTTGTTGTCTGATATGTCGATGACAGTGTGGTAGAGCGTTGCAGTGCTTGTATCAGGCAGACTGTTCTCCCGCTGGCGTTCTCTATGCACAGGGTGGTTTGGACTTAGGGAGCGGGCCCGGGCCTCTTCCAGACTCATGAGCTTCATCGGCCCACTCTGACAGCTGATCGGCAGCGTGGCATACTTCTCCCCACACACCAGACTCGGTTCTGCAGAAGGTAGAATCTGTTAGCTTTCTTTTTGTTTTTCCTCCACAGATATTGGTAAATCAGCAGCAGAAATAGCTTGTTCACGCTCTCGGACATCAGACCTTCTACGGGTTTTACTTGGGCAGAATCGTCGCTGAAGATCTGCTCCGTGTGGTTCAAAATAAACTCGATCACTGACTGCTGGATCCGCACCTCCTGGAAAGCCATGTCTCCATTAGCAGATGGAGCCTCGATGTTTTTAGACCTAAGAGGACAAATCGTGTAATTTGAGACAATAATTGTCAATTGATAGTTTTCATAAGAAGTGAATTTACACAAGCGTTCAGTTATTCTGTACCGGAAATGTTGCAGGTGTATCTGCAAAGCTAAACTCACCTTAGCAGATTTGGAGCCCACACCAGGGCCAGGTTACGTGTGTGCATGTTTGTCTGGGAGCTTAAAGTGGCAAGGTGGGCCAAATGCTTCGTAAGGTACTCCAGAGTCCTAAACATGGTTGGAAATAAAGACAAACCCCTTCATATTACAGCAATGTCAACTGGACAACTTCAACGGGACTCGGTTTGTGAGTTTGAATGTTTTTCTTTGAGCGCTGGAAGTAAAAATGTGTCTAAGGTTCACCTGAAGTGAGGGACCGGCAGCTCTCTGACGACATTCTGAATGTGTAAAAGTCTCTCAAGATCTCCCTGAACTGAGACAGCTTCCTGCATGTAAAACACACAAACAAATCCACATTTGTAATTTAATCATTTACAACATTTTTTCACTAAATTTCTCCTTTTTTGCTGGTAATTATATCTTTAAAATCTATAAGAATTATTTAGAAAACACAAGTTATGTGCAAGACTCAAACAGTTTACCATGAAATATGAAATGAATCTTCTAAAGACGTGTCTCCTTATACTACTATACTATTTTAAATTTTCTTTTTGTTTTTATTTAACAGGAGCAAGATCTTTTTAAATGAATTTCAGGATGTGGCCCAACACATTTCTATCCTGCCTTCAAACCATTTATCTCCATTAAACATCAAATGTGTGCAGTTAAACTTACAAGAAGACTGCCCCAAAATCTGTGTATGTTAGCATCACATCATGTGAAGTTAAATCGACGATTTGGTAAACTTGCACAGTCTCGTGTCATGCCAGTGTTCAAAAATTTACTTGGAAACGGCACATCATGTCCAAAAATGCAACAGTCATCAGAAAAAAAAGGATGTGATTCTGAAAACACAATAACCTAAAACAGAATTATTCTTTAAGGCAAATCAAGAAAGAAAACTTTTTTCTTGTTTAGCAATATTTAGATATCCATGGATCACATTTTTTTCATTTGGTTCTGTATTCTGACTTTGTACAGCTCAAACCTGCAGATGTTTGATTTTAGTCTGTTCCGATTTCTCTCCAAGAGCTACAATTACCAACATGAACACTTCTCCCTCCCTAATTTTTACTTGCTGGGATTACCATGCACTGGATGACTGAAAACCTATAGAAGCATGTATCTAAGTAAAAACACAAAAAAATTCTAAACATCATCAGGTTTTTGGAGCTTTCTGCCTTTACAGAAATCTACAACAAATGATCCTTCAGGTCACTGGATTTCTGAGTGTCCTGCTGGACGGTTGAGCCTAAAACCAGCTGATTCCAGTCACTAGATGATTAAATGGTACACCCATGTGTATATGTCTGTATTTTAACTGTGTAAAGGGAAGGTTTTCCCATATTTCTGCCATTACACAGAGTGGGGGGAAATCCACTTCCAAAAATACCAGAATTCTGGAGTTTTAAGGCACGAGATGTTTGAATGCCAAGGTATGCAAAGTGCCCGTCAAGGTACACAGACTGTTCTGCAGAAAGCACAAAGCAGTTTGGTATTTCTGCTTCCTCCTGCCCTGCTGCCGCCTCTTTCATGCCTGTATTTCATCCAGAAAGGCACCCTAAAAGCTCTTCTTTAGTACCCAACGTAGACGTCCAGCAAAACTACTTTAATTAAAGGTCTGGCATTCGTTGAAGGAATGCATATTGCCGGTTACCTTTCATGCCAGAGATTTAGACTAAGATCATCTCATGTTGAGAGATGACTGAGTTATAGCTGTTTTAGTCGAATGTGATGCACAGTCTGTATGTATGCGTAAGTATGCTTTGGGGATGACTCTCTGCTACTGTCACACCAAATGTTAGCTCAATATCTGCATACATGGCAGAGTTAGGGCCACTTTTGTGTTTGCTAAGCTCGATTAGCTGTGTCAGCCATATTGAGTTGATTCCAAAAGTGAATCATCCAGTGATGACTTTCTGAGAGTTTTATTAAACTCAATTCACTGAGTCACAAGATATTTTGTTAACAGACTGATAAACGCACACGCATACATTGTGTAGTTGTGTAATTCATCATGATCCTTGCAGACAGATAAGCTAAATAATTGATTCTCTACAGTGAAATGTTAGGAAAACACTGAGCTAAAGAGGAAGGGGAGGATGACATGAATTAGGCTTGAATAACGCTGACACAAACATACAAAGTGATCATCTGAAGTGGCTCACGAATGTCTGTCAGTGATTACAATCCGTACAAGCATGACGGCAGAACAAATCTGCTGCTGAACCACTTTATTCACTCCGGACTCCTCCCCACCCAGCAGGAACCCTGATCGTACTCACAGTGAATTTGCTGTACAGCTCGAATGTGAGCAGAGGATTGGGAAGCTCCCTGAAGTAGAGCTTACATAAGGAACCCACACAGTGGATGTCCTGGAGGTACACTTCCTTTGTAAGGTCAGGGCACGCCTCGGAGCTGAATTCCTGCCTACACACACAAACACACACACACAGTTAGCTGAATGACTGGATTGTTTAGCATCACAGCTAAGTTCTGTTGCACCATGTGGCTTGAATGAAAAGCATTCACTTGCCCAAAGTTGTTGTGGGGAAAAAAAAGGAGTAACGACAATACTAAACATGCACAATCTAAAAATAGAACGGGCACATGCTTGATTTTATGTGCAAGCTTTGCTTCTGGCAGAATGCAAATCGATATCTGCGAGGGAGCACATTTACGTGTTTATTATTTTTTTTATCATTCATTTGCAAATATTTAGCCTAATTAAAGAATTTTACAATTCAAGCCAGGTTCACAGTTTCATCAGGGAGAGATTTCACATTTGTAAAGAACAGCATCAGAAACCCCGAGTACCTGAGGCGCTGGATGTTTGAGGTGACTCCAGAAAGTCTGTAGATCCCGTCCACAATCCCATACTTCTCAATAAACTCTGCACAGTTCTTGAGGACCTGGGGAACTTCAGCCAGAAAAACATGTTAAATCATTGCCTTGTTGGGATCTTTCTTTCATTTGTCTCCAACCCCAATTTCAAAAAACTTTAGGGCGTTATGTAAAATGTAAATAAAACCAGAATGCAATGATTTGCGAATCTCATAAATTTGTGAGTTCATAAATAAACCCATATTTTGTTCACAGTGGACATTATTAAATAAATCAATTGTTTAAACAAAGATATTGTACATTTTTGGGGGTGAAAAAATAAAGTAATTTTGATCCCACTGTGAAGCATCTCCTCTTCTTTTATCAACAATTTGTAAACATCTGAGGAGAGCAGCTGCTGGAGGTTTTGGAGGAATGTTGTCCCATTCCTGTTTGATGGAGGACTCTAGCTGTTCAACAGTTTTGGGTCTTTCCTGAATGTTTTTGCTGAATGAGAGCATATGTTGTTTTAAAATCTGTATGCACAGTTCTGCATGGATGGTGCCTTTCCAGATGTGTAAGCTGCCCGCGTCATAGACCTTAATGCATCTCTATACCATCAGAGAAGCAGGCTTTTGAACCGTGTGCTGATAACAGCCTTCTTCTTCATGTAATCCATGGTTTCCAAAAAGAGTTTCGAATTTTGATTCATCTGACCACAGAACCGTTTTCCACTTTGCTTCAGTTCATTTTAAACGAGCTTTGGCTCAGAATAGACGACAGAGTTTTTGGATGGTGTTCACATGTGGCTTTTGCTTTGTATGATAGAGCTTTAACCTTTATCTGTAGACAGCATGGTGAGCTGTGTTTACAGACGATGATCTGTGTTCCTGAGTCCATGCAGTGATGTTCAGAACAGAATCAGAGCTGATTTTTAACGCAGGGACACCTGAAGATCACAGGATCTAATATTGACTTTCAGCCTTTTGTCCTTTGAGCTCAGAGATTTCTACAGATTACTGAAATGTTTTGATGATATTATAAACTGTACATGATGGGATAAAGTCTTCCCAATTTTATATTAAGGTTCATTATTCTGAAATTGTTTCACCATTTTTTTCTGTAGACTAATGAACCTCTGTCCATCTTTACTTCTGAGAGATTCAGCCTCTCTAAAATTACTGACCTATCGCCAAACACTTTTATTAATTGCAAAATGCTCCTCCTGCCCTTTCCTATTTGTCCCACTAACTTTCACAGCCTTTTGTCGCTCTTGTCCCATCTTTTCTGAAATGTGCTGCTGCCATAAAATTTAAAACTACCTTATTTTTTTCTTCTAAAAATGGTAAGGATCTGTTTACTATGATCCATTGTGAATAAAACATGGGTTTATGTGATTCGCAAATTATTGCATTCTGTTTTTATTTACATTTTACATAACGCCCCAATATTTTTATACTTGGGATTGTATTTTACAATGCACATATGCACAAAACCACCAGAAGGACAGATGAACATTTTTATACAAACAGTATATAGACTTTATTCATGATATGTGGTTTGTTTCATACAGATGTCTGTTTTCTTCTCCTCAGGGCCGGTGATTGTAGGTGGACTGAGACAGGAAGTTAAAAATGGTTTGTTTGTTTCAGAGGAAAGTTGACACACCCAGTCCTTGTAGCTGGTATTACTTACGACATTTCCTCTAATAGAAATTGGCTTTTGTAACGTTACCATTGACCTACACTGCTTTCCTAACAACAGTGCATCACCCTCAGTGAACAACTGTTTAACTCAGACTCTTAAAAAAAAGAAAGTCAAAGTCATTTAGTTGTGGTTTTCAAATGTCTGCTTAATCACACGCTCTAATTATTGCTCTGACTGCGCTGTGATATTTGTATGCATGAAAATAGAATCAAACCTCTTAACATAAGTTTCTCAAACAGTGTGAACAAGATGTGCAAGAGTGGTTTACAAATGTAAACATTAATCATTAACATTAAAATACATTTCACATCTCCAGCCACAGGTAAACTGAGTTTATCCTCACAGTAGGAGCTAAATATAGTATTAAAGAGTAATTACTTGTTTCAGAGTAAGTACAAAAAAATTGTTGTAGCAGAAAACCTACTTTAAAACCTAAAAGTTTCAGATCCTTCTGTTCAAATGTTCGTTCCACTGGCATTTCTTTTCCACACATTTCTGTTCCACATATTTCTGTAATTATTTAAATTAAATCCCAAACAAAAATGTTGAATCGATCCACCACAAACTGAATGCCTAAATACTTTCAGCGACGGCTGATTTCTCCCCCCTCACCACAGACACAAACAGTTATTTAAATTCTCGTCCTTTTTGACTTTTATAATTGAATATGTAATTGCCTGCCTGTGGTTTAAAATGTGGATGATGAACGACTCTCGGGTTGTCCTTTAGTGCTCCTCTGTTTCTGCACTGAAGGAACATTTCATACAGACTGGCAGCCGAATATAGTTGGACTTTGGACTGATTTGTGAAGAACAAACGCTCAGCTCGAATGGGAAACATTTCAACTTTGAATCAGTTTTGATGCTGGGTGAAAACATAAAATAAATCAAGTTTTGTTTTCCAATAATTAAACATGTATCAGTTACTTTGTAACTTGTAATTACTCATTGATTCAAATAATAAAAGTAAAGTTTATCACATGTAGCTGAAAAAATTAAAGGGAACGTCTGTCGTTTGTTTTCTGCTCTACAGCTTTCTTTTGAATCTTTGTGTTTCCTCTGTTTATCAGGATAGTTCTGATCCTTTGGACTGGTGATTTATGGAAATGTTAAAAAAATATAGGCCTATATCATCTTACCTTTTCTAGATAGTTCTCTGAATGACCAGGTTAGGGAAAAAGTTTAATTCTGACTGAATTGATGAGTGTACAGTTAGTTCGAAGGGAGCCAAGACTTTTATCTCAAAAATATGTAGTGGTTTATGTAAATACTATTTTATAAATGTTGACCTTGTTTTTAGTTTTACATTATGTGGTTATTTGAGCAGAAATATGAAGCTGTTCCTGCAGGAAGGTCCACAGGCTGCACCAGAAGTGCTACAGCTCACTGCTGCTGCTGTTTGCTCTCACAAGTAACCATCGAATTTTACGTGAATAATTGTGTAATATAAAATTGACAAAGGTTTATGAAACAGAGTTTGCATGAACTACAAGGTTTGTTTTAAAGATTAGAGTTGTTTTGAGACAGCAGCAATCCAATTTGGCCGTGGTCCCGCTCAGACTAGCCGTAAGCTCGTCGATTCCAAGCTGAGGTCATTCAGACAGTTATCTACAACAGGTAACATATTGATTGTTTATAACCTTTCCACAGAATCTCATTTCAAGAGATCTGATCTCCTCCTTTACGTTCTGCAAGCAAACTGCAATAAAACATCTCTCTCCTAAATGGAAACAACAACTTATCAGATCCACACATTCAATCACAGAAAGTACAGATATCTGCAGTAACAAAAAATAGGGCGGCATCCATATTTTAAAAAACTTATATTTATCTTGTTGATGTTATAGTTTAATCAACAAGACAGTAGTAGCAACAATAAACTTTAATAAAATGTTTTGCCAGAAGACAAGTCTATCATTTTGCACCACCTGATCTGATTTATAGACCACATCAGGTGCCTGTAATAGTACTAATCTTCTTATTTACATTTATTAACAGGACTGTAGTTTCACATCAGGGGCAGACTGCACAGAGGAGATGATCATATCAAAAAAGAGATAGATAATAAAAAAAATGTCATCTTGGAGCTATCTGAAGCCGAACTTTGTGACTCAATTAGATTTACACTTACACTTCTTGTTAGATTTGTTAACTTAATAATAAAATAGCAGTAAAATGGTGGATTGGATGTGGCTAAAAACAAAGAACAGAATATGCATCTTTTAAGTTTATGCATCATTTATTGTTTATGACAGATAATATTCTGCAAGTGGGAGCTTCACTTCCTCTTTATGACTGCCGATTGTTGATTAATCCATCATTCTGCTCTGGGTATGATTTGTGTTATTTAAAGGTTGCCGTCTTTTCCACATGAAGAAAGACAGAGAGAAAGAAAAAAAACTCAGAGAACAAAGAAGAAAAAAAGAAAAATGAAAGAAAAGAACATTTTCATGTTGTCGTTTTTCTGTTTAACTTCGTGTCGCCCTTATTTTGGCGAGCGTTCTTGTGCAAACCGCTCAGTCTAAAGGAACAATATGTCTGCTGCTTCCATGACACATGGGTACGACCCACACCTCCTCCCTTACTTCCTGCGCCGAAAGCCCCTCCCTGCAGAGAGCATAAACTAACAGGTCTCACTTAAAGTTCTCCTCAACACAGCTACTCGTCTGATTCCTGCTCACGTTTGCTCCTTAATAACATTTCAACATTAGAAAACTCCCATCCAACGCTGTGTGAACGAGGCATAAGAAGAAAAAAAAAAGGACTAAAAAACATTAATTTTTACCACTCATTACTTTGATACATCTGTTTGTTTCTGTTCTTTTTTTTCTTGGCTCTTTCTGTCATGTAAAAGCAGAAGTTTAGTCCAGTTTTGAGTCAAGCTCCTAAACTTGGAACATTTCTCACTATAGGAAATTGACCAAAAACAACAAACGTGAG
This sequence comes from Kryptolebias marmoratus, assembly GCF_001649575.2. NCBI lineage: Eukaryota > Metazoa > Chordata > Actinopteri > Cyprinodontiformes > Rivulidae > Kryptolebias > Kryptolebias marmoratus. Next base: position 13,528,449 of record NC_051442.1, read on the forward strand.
AGCCCCACCCTAAGTCCATTAAATGCAGCCAATGGGTGAATGAATGGCCTTTCTAAATGTAAAACACATGTATTCCAATTGCACACATAAATAACATTTAAACAAAGACTTTTATAGCTTTTGTTTTTTTCAACGAAATGAGTTTGTATCGAAGGTTGATAAGGTCATAAGACTTTAAGGTACGACTTTTAAAGTAAATGTTTCTCTGAGTGTCTGAGTGAAGGAAGAACTTTGTCTTTGTATGAGAGCTCTGTGTACAGGATCTCAAAGGAAACAGGAAAAAAAAACAACAAAAGTTTACCATCTTGTCCTGAATTCTGAAGATGTTCTATCAGGTCACAGCCGAACGCATTCTCACTTCCTTTCTTTTTGGACTTCTGCTTATTCCCTTTATTCTTCATGTGGCTCCAGTTAGTAGTCCGGACGCTTAAGACCTAAAGTTCCTCGAGAGCACGGCGACTGATCCATATGACCTCCCCAAAAAACAAAAAAAAAGTTGAAATGGTGCGTCAGAAAGCGGGCACGTAGAAATCCCAGCTCACAGCTCCCAAATGTCTGCATCCGCTCGCTCTGACAAACCGCACGGGTGAGAGCAGCACTGACGTCACTTTTCAAACTTCACCTCCTCCTTTTTTTTTTTTAGACTGTTAATATTTTAAGAGATGACTCAAGAAAGGACATGGTGTGGCTGTTGGTTTGCTGAGACAAGGCAGTCTGCTGCTTTATCTCAGCAGACTGCAGAAACAGCATCAGAATCAGTCAGTTTCCTGTTGTTTTTTTACCCCCAGCCAGTCCCTCTCTCCTCTCTCACTGCTCCTTTTTTTATCTCCTCCTCTTTTCCTTCATTCCTCAGTCTCCCCCCTTTTTTTTTTTACTGGCTGCTCTGTAGCTGAGACATACATGCGAGTGAGAGAGGCAAGTTCCCTCATGAACTTTGCTTTTTATCTCCCTTTAAGATTTTCAAAATGATCTTGAGACTAGACTCTCAGCAGTGGCGTGGCAGAGATTTTTAAAATTGCTGAGACCAAGAGAGAGGGAGATACAGTTATGGGAGGAGGAGGAGGAGGAGAACAGCTGACATCTCCTGGTTTACTGGTGTCTTTTACTCTTTTTTTTTTTGCCACATTCCCAAACTTGGAGCTAACGGGAAAGCTTCTCTCGGCCTTCCTGAATGCTCCCAATGTACACAGCGTTTCCTGTGCAAAGAGCCCAGGCTCGAAAACAAAAACAGACAGGCTCTGAAGGAAGAGGAAAGTGGGAGGTGACTCAAGTGAGGGCCTGAAGGGCACAGATGGGAAATGGAGGGGTGGGGGGGTGAATGGGGGTGCTGGCGCAACAAGATGGACAACACGTGCTTCTCGTTACTAAGCTCCACGCGTTTAAAACATTTAAAACCCCTTAACTGGACTGCAGCTTCAATAAAAAAATCCTAATTTAATATTACAATGTGCTGATGTTAATTTAAAAGAGTAAATAATAGTTCCCCTCAGAACTCCCCCAGTGTCTTGACTAAATCTAGTTTAATTACATCCCTGCAGCGAACTGCCATGCCTGATAAATATCATGTAATATTCTAGGATATTCCTCACATCTGTAGCCGGCTAACTGTGTCAACATGGGAAAATTAAAGCCAAAACTCCTTCATTTTAGGTTTAGGATTATACAGCCAAGAATAACTGAACATTTCTGTGACTTGATGTAATTATTAAGTCATTTCTATCTGTGCTGCGACTGGATGATACCACCACTCACTGCATTAATTCGCTGATTTATAAACATTAATGGAATACTAAATTTCACAGCTAAAATGAGGTACGTTTTCGTACGGATGCATTAAACAGCGAGAGAATCAATCAGTTTGTTTAATGATGATGCGGCTGTGAAGGAAACATTGACTCCACAGGCACGCTCTGAAAACAGACCCAGACCGAGCCTCTTTTCAGCAGCACCTTGAATGTCGACTCTTACGGCGCTAATCAAAGACATGAATGTCCCCAAAGTCCTGACCAATCAAGTCTTGGTGTCTTGGATAAGAGACAAAACCATCGACTTAAAAAAAAATAAATCTAGACATAACTAAGCGTGTTACATTAATATTTGAACATACAGCGAAAATACAGGGAGTCAACACCTGGAAAAAAAAATGACCTCTGTTACGATGTTCTGTTCATTTACGTGGAGGAGGCGGGACTTAAAACTCACACTGAAACCAGCCGACAGGGAAGCTGGTCCCGTTCTAGCTTCAGCTTCCAGGTTGCTGTCGGATATCTAGATCGATGATTCGCAACCCTGGTCCTCGAGGAACACTATCCCGCACATTTTCATTGTTTCCCTGCTCTTCAGCAGGTCTTCGATGTCTTGCAGAAACCTGTTAATCACTCGCTCACTCAAATCAGGTGTGTCACAGCAGGGAAACAACTAAAACATGCAGGATAGTGTTCCTCAAGGACCAGGGTTAGGAAACCACTGATCTAGATTTTTCTTACAGTTGATGGACAAAACACATTTTCCCTTTAGTCTGTTAGGTTTACCGTGACCTGGATGAATGAGAGCCTATATGCTTTAGAGACGATTCCACCACAGTAACCTTTTCCAGAAACCAGGGTCTTACAGGGGGGGTCCTTGTTTTTTGGGCTCCTCCTTATTGACTGAAGGAACCAGTATTTATAGAGAAAACATCCCTAATAGAACTTCCAAAACTAAACTGAACCTCTGGCTTGAAGTTTTGCGGTAGGGGTGATGTGTGGTGGGAACTGGCTGAGCATTCCCAGCATTTTATCCCCACCATTTGCTCCCAGCCATCCTGGCTTGATGTCCGATCATTCTGCATTGGTGTCCAATCCTGGTCCTGGGGGGGGCGCTATCCTGCATGTTTTAGATGTTTCTCTGCTGTGACACACCTGATTTGTATGACTGAGTAATTAGCAGGCTTCTGCAGAACTTGAAGACCTGCTGAAGAGCAGGGAAACAACTAAAACATGCAGGATGGTGGCCCTCGAGGACCAGGATTGGACACCACTGTTTAGTTTTTTCGAGCACTTCGTTGGTCTGATCTGTTGGCTCATTTCCATTTAGATGAAGGAGAAACATTTCTGGCTCATTAAGAAAACTTTTTAGGCAAACTGAGGCTCAGAGAAAAGAAGAATCCACAAACATAGAAGAGCAGGGGTGTCCACTCTTGTTCCACCATCCTGCATGTTTTAGTTGTTTCTCTGCTTTGACACCTGATTTGAGTGAATGAGTGATTATCAGGCTTCTGTAGAACTTGAAGACCTGCTGAAAAGCAGGGAAACATCTAAAACCTGCAGGATATAGACCCTCCAGGATCAGGATTGGCCACCACTGCAGCAGAGGTACTGCTGAGCTGCTGTTGTGACCAGAAATAAAGTAATAAAACGACTGTTCAGCGACCTGTCCAGGGTGTACCCCACCTCTCACCCAGTGAATGCTGGAGATCGCTCCCTGCACAGAAAAAGTGTGTAAAGAAGACGAATGAATGGGTGGATAGATGTTGAGGATGACTGCAAATGCAGTTAAAACCAGAGATGCTGTACCTATAAGTCAGAAAAATGTTGTTCACTTTGACAAGGGCAGAACTGTGTGCTCCTAAAATACTACAGCTGAATGGAGCGTGGAACGGATGACAGCGTACAACCATGCAGAGCTGATATTTTTGTACTTTTTGTGAATGTCACATGGCAGACGGATGACCAGGCCTGCCCTCAGCAAGACAAAGGTTCCTTTCTGCACCATAGGAAGAGGACATGACATCATTCTGTCCATACAAAGCCTCAGATATCCCGCTCGTTCTTTTTGCTGGTTAATAAAAAAAAAAGGAAAAAAGACGTATCATTGTGAGTGAAAAATAGCCGTGATTCTCGTCCTTATTTTTAGCGTTTCAGTACATCTTGTCAAAGTGATGCAATGTTTTTTTGGACTGACTTCCAGTCAAATGTGAGTGTGTGGAAATAATTTGGTGGAAGGAAAAAAAAGATAACTTTTATACAGAAACCCAACTGATTGGAGGTGAAAATATTTTCCTCGTGTATCTTACACGAGCAGCTTAACAGACAGAAACAAAACAATGACAATTAAAAAGTAAAGTTTATAATAAGTAAATTAAAAATTCATGCATTTCATAGTGGACTGCACATACTTATAACTGCATCAATAGAATATTGTCAGGTGTGTAAATAAACAAACAATAATAAATCCAGTTTTAGACCCATGATGTCAGCTGCACAGGTGCTTCACTGTTAAACTTCCTGTCTTTACACAATAGTGTACTTATTGTTAATGAGACAATGTATACAGCGAGTTGTCCTGATTGCCCGTTTCATTAAAAAACATAAATTTAAAAAAACTAAGTTGCGTTTTGATTTGTTAAAAAGCTCAGTTTATTCAGGATTCTAGTTTGAAAATGTTTGTCTCAGTTTAAAAGGAACTCTAACACAATTATCTGCTTTTCTTTAAATGAAATACAGTCCCTAGTTTCTTCTACTAAATGAGACAATAAATGAGGCACTAAAGCTCCTTTCTTTGACATTTTAGAGAACTTGACTAGCTGATATTAACGATAGCACAGATCTTCTGATGTGGTTTTGAGGTTATGAGTAATTAATATCTTCCCTGTTGCAGATAGCTTTTGAGGAGAAGTTGGAGAAATATATTACACATATTTCTGTGTAGTTAATGAGTCTAGGTGCTAAACTGGCTGGCTGTTTGTTCAGACCTGCTCTTCTGTCAAACACTGAAAATGTTTTAATATGAAGAATAAAAGAAACCTGAGCAAAAAGGGTTGAGCAACGTAAGTCCTGAGTATTAGGAAACAATGGGTGAACATCTCACTTTCAAAACAACATTCATTAATCTTTATGCTTTTGAGAAATCTCTGTACATAAAACAAACTAACAGTGAATGGGGCCATGGGTGCCAGTGAATTATGTGATGTGAGGTTAAAGATGATCTCTTACTCTGTTTCCAGGTTTATTTGAGAAAAACTAAGTCAGTAGGGACTTTTGGCATCTACATACAAAACATATGCTAAATTAGACAGCGAAAAATGTAGAAAGATAAATAAAAGAAGCAGTGAACAAACCTGAGAAGCTTCATCCTAGTATCAAAAATAAAAAATAGAAAATGTTTTATTTTCAAAATAGCAGAAGCTGTCTCACTGGCTCCTAAAATAAACATTTTCTTTGTTTTAACATTTGGCATTTTGTCGCTAATTTTAGAGGAATTTAGACGAAAATAAAAAAAAATAACCAGCTGTTGCTTTTATTTACATTTTACAATGCATCATAAACTTGGGAGGGGAACAGAGTTGTCCTGCAGCCCTACCTCACCATGTCATCTGAACAAAATACACTGACGTTGTGCACATTTATAAGAAATTGTAGAAATTAATTTCATATTTTCATTTTGGTTACCTGTTGGTTGATTTGCAAACGTGGATTAAAATTGAACTTAGAGGTAAATAGAAGAAATGATTCAAATGAATAATTCACAGCTTTAAAATACAGAAATTAATTGCCTAATATTGCCACCTAGTGGAAGATTTTTGCCATTACCATTTTAATCTTGTGTCATAAACAGAATTTAACAAGCAAAGATCTTGCGGAATGAGTAACCTCTCAGCTACAACCACACCAAAACTAGTTGAATTATAGCTTTGTTGTTTTTGTAAGGTCTGGCTACTTTGCCTGATGGAGCTTTAAGCTGTGTTCACAGACGACGATTTGTGGAAATGTCCCTGAGTCCATGCAGTGGTGTCCAGAACACAATCAGACCTGAAGATCGACTTTCATTTTAACTCTACTTTCTATTTATGCTCCAGTTTTCTGGTCATGATGTGATTCATTAGTACAAAAAAACAACTAATTAATCATTTATTTGTCTATAATTCAGTATATTCCAGGTAATTTTGCTTAAACATAAACATTAACAGCCTGTGCCTGGATACGAGAAGCCAGGTTTGTAGAAGCTGTTCATATATTTATTTTAATTTCTAATTGTGTCAAAGAGCTGAAGACTCCCACGTGTACACGGCACTGACGAGATCAGAAACAGGGTTTTATTAATCCGCCTTTAATGATCCAAAACTTTTCTCATAGTTTTTTCTTTTCTATTCTCCTCTGAATCAGTTTGAAGGCAGGTGAGTTCTGCACACCTGAAGTACTGAATGTGCAGTAAAGGAGCCCATTATTGTTTGTAATTGAATTTCACCATAGGTGGAGATGTGGAGCACTTTAAATACAATGAGTGAAACCTCATTAAAAACCAGTTCTTCTTCCTCACCCATCTGCGTGAACAAATATCGACTAATCTTCGTTACAGTATGTTCACTATCTGCATGAATAGCTGTAATTGTGTAGTTGTGTTGTAGTTGTGATTCCTTTCATAGGTAGGCTGAGTGTAAATGTCAAAAAGATGAGGATTATACGCTGTGTTAATATGAAAGTATGCAAATTGTCTTTTGTATGATTACAACTTGTGAATACACCTAAAATACTTGAACTTAAAGTAAAATAAAAAACCAGCAAAACAAATTTGTTCAGAAGTATAGATGTAGACAAAAACAAAACAAAATAAATCACAGTCAGGGCTAAAAAAAAAAAAGTATTAAACCTTTATTGCTATTAGCTACAGCATCCTTCTCATTTGTCAGTTCACAATCAGCACAACGACTGTTTTCTTCTTCACAACTGTGTAGTTTAAAGCAACCTTTGGATATCCGGACATACAAAAATACAAGAGGTGAGATGTAAACGGAAACGGTTTCAGTTTAGTTAAACTACTCATTCCTAAAATAATAATAATAATAATAATAAGAAGAAGAATTGAAAAGTACTTGTAATAAACCAGCCATAATACCTTTAAAATCAATGGAAAAACATTCAACTAATCTGATATGTTTATCAGAAAAACAGGCAACAATCAAAAACAAAATTACAGATTTTTCCCAACTAAAAATTTCTGTCACAACCTAGATATAGTTGTGCTAATTTTGTCTTTTAAGTACATTTTTTTTTCTTTCAAGATTTAAAAGTAATATGTAAACCTCCACCTATTAAATCCCACAAACAAAACAAGCATGTAAGGCCTTGAAAGGAAACAAAAAAAACTGCCATGATTTTGGTTAAAAGAAAAACTGCTTTAGGATGATTGTAGTTCTGCGGTTCTCTTTGTAGGAATGTTAAAATACTCTGAATAGTTTAGGGTGATCTAAGTGCTGAAACCTATTAACCCTTTCATCGGCTGGAATCCCAGCAGATGCTCTGACGTGTCAGAGCAGAAAACATGGAAACTTCCACCTTACAAAAAACAGCTATCGTGTCAACAACTACATGCCTAATTTTTCTACTAAAACAAGTTAAAATCTGGCGACAAGATAACATGTAAGTTTATTTGATCCGCCTGTTTCATAGTAGTATAAATGTACGTAACATCACATGGAAATTTGACCTTTTGCTTTACACCACAAAGGACAGATACTAATTTACACAATTTGCTTGTATCTAACGTGATTATGTCATTAAACTCACTTCTTGTGTTGGATTGGCACACTATCAAACCTGCTTTTTCTTCTTTTAAATTAAACAAGGCTGGAAAAAAATGGATGGCACTATTAAATATAACAAAACAAAGCTTTAAGTGGCGTTATAGGTCTGACAGAGCAAAATATTCCTTCGGTTTCTAAATCAAAAACTGTCTCAAGTATGCTCAGATATGGGAAAAATAAGTAAACTACCCTTTAGTAAAGGAGCTTTTGGTGTAGAACAATGATGCATTCAAACGACCAAACAACAAAAACATTCAGCCATAACATTATGACCAATGACAGGTTAAATAAGTAGCAGCGCTCGTCTAGTTACAACAACGTTCTGCTGGGAAATCCTGCAACCTGGCACCTGAATCTATTCCTACTGTAGGAGACACTCAAGATGTTCAGCTAATCTGGGATATTTTGGCAAAAAATAAATAAATAAACCATGGGGAGCTACTCAGGATAAAAAGACTGATATACACTGCTCACATATGACTGCTCTGCAATGTACACAAGTAATCACATAGTGCAGTTTTTGGATGTCACAGTTGTCTGATTTGAGGCCTTATCGACTGGTGCAAGGCAAACAACCTGTGCATCAGTGTGGCAACAACAAAAGAGATGGTGGTTGACTTCAGGAGGAGGGCTCACACTCTTCCTCCCATCTTCATTGGAGGAGAAACTGTGGAGCTGGCGACCACGATGAAGCAGTTGGGTCTGCATCTGTCCAGCGACCCAACATGAGCCGCCAACACAGCCAGCGTTGTGATGGCGGCTCACCAACGCCTTTATTTAATGAGGCAGACTCCGTGCTTTTTTTTAAACGATGTGGTGGAGCTTGTCCTGACGTTTGGGATAACCGCTTGCTACGGCAACTACTCTGGGGCTGACAGGAGGGCGCCACAGAGAGTGATCAAACGTGCTCGGAAACTGACAGCAGAGAACATCACGAGGGACTCGACCCGCCCCACCCACGTACCGCTCGCCTTCCTACCCTCAGGCAGGAGGCGGCGCAGCCCAAAAAAACCCGTACGACCAAGTTTCAGGAGCAGCTTGTGCCCTGAGGCTGTGAGGCTCGTGAATTCTGGGATTTAAGCTGTTAATGTTGTGATTTTATTGTTCTCACTGTGTTTTTATTGCCGCTTGTTTTAACAACGCGTTTAATTTGGAACGATTTTAAGATAAGGAATTTGGCTTTGCTTTAAAAAGGATTATAGGTTATTTATTGGCAGGGATTTTTTAACCCTGCTACACGGGGAACAAATTTCATTCTTGTGTTTTTAACATGTTGAATGACAGAGAATCTATCTATCTATTTGGTCAAAATGTTATAGCTGTACAGATTGTCCATATGTGTACAATATGTAGGCAAAAAAATAAGACATATGTGACCTGTTCAGTGCCTTTCAGCACAACTAAAATGCCTGGAGTGACAGTCAGCTCAAACATTTCTTGCAATAACAGTTACACCCTTTATTCCTGTGAGTAATCTCAGGTAATAAACATAGCATGATATGCAAATCTGTATTAAATCATTTGAATTAACAGTGTGCATTTAATTTGATATGACTTCTTATAGTGACTCTTTTGAACTCGGTGGCCTAGACTTCATAAAATATAAATGTAAAAGAAGTGTTTTTGTCTTTTGAACCTCATCTCTGTGGTTTACCGATGTCCACGGTGACATTCACGTACAGAGGCAACCTCTCAACCGACAGAGTCTTATACGAGCAGCTGTTGAGTCCGTCCTTCTGCCACATGTGTGGTGCTTGTCCTAATAACTTCATCCTGAAAATAAAAAAGAGCAACGACGGACATATTTAAAATGACCTCTAAATGGCTGAAACCAACAAATGATTTTAAAACTAGAAATATAAAAGACAACAGGTTTCCATTTTTAAAGAACAAAAGAGCAAAATTCTCTTATTAAGCACATAAAAAGGGCTGCTTATTCAGCCAGCCAGACTTTTACTGTTTAGTTATTTATTTATGCATTTTGAAGGCTGAAAACTAACTTTCTGACAACATTACTCATTTTTGTAAGTCCGCATTCCAAAGGTGAGATTTCTCCAAACAAGGAAATGACCTCAGAGCGACATGAACTGGTTCCCGTCACTGAAGTTTCAGTTTTCCAGCTGAAGCTGCACAAACCAGCAGCTTCTGACTCATATCACCCTGTTCTCTTCCTTGTTTTGCTGCTTCTCATACCCTGTTTTCCTCTGGATGTAATTCTGTCAGTTACTATGTAAATCAGTAAGTTTGCCCATATTTTCAACACAACAAATTCAAATATGGCCTTGCCTAGTGTTCAGGGTTTTTTTTGGTCTTTTTTTACATCTGTAGTAAGCACACAAGCATAAGCATTTCCATCAGACAGGAGCAAGCGCTTTTACTTTAAAGCTCCGATGATCTGAAGCTATTTGCGAGTGCAAGCAGTGACAGTTCAGCCTGGAGGACTTAAGGAAGGAATATTTCTAAAAGAAGAACAGTGTTATGCAAAACTGAAGGCAGTGTAAAGGTCTATAAAACAGGATTAGCATGAACTGCTAGAAATGTTTTTGAACTAATCATTTGCTCATGAACCCGGTCAGAATTAAACTCTTTTTCTCCAAACGGAGGCCATTGAAAGAGCCATCTACAACAGGTAAGATAATATTTGTTCCCCAGATCAAAATATCTGAACTATCTCAGAGAATTAGTCAATGAGATTAAATTGCTGCTTTATGCAGGTCGGTTTATTGTTTATTTTTACTTTATATTCTTATTGAGTAGCCGCCCAATTTTAAAAACAATCCATACTTTAGACCTAAAGACAAAATACTGACCTGTTCATGTTTATCTCGTTTCCACTGTCCCGTTTGTGAAACACCATAGTGTAGCGTGCAATATCAGCAGGCGGTCGAAAGATCGTCATTTTCTGCAGCTCAACCCTGTCAGGGGCAGTCACACATACAAAGAATGAGTAAATGTTATTCACCACATCCGTTTAGAACATAATGAAGCAGGTGAAGTCTTTCATGCTGTCTCTAACCTGACGCGAAGGTCATCATCTTCCCCGCCCCATCCCCAGTAATTGTTTGAGAATCCGTTCACTGTAAGAAAGTGGTCTCTGGTCAGGGCAGTGACTCCTCCAAAGTAGCCTTTGTAACGCAGCCTGTGGAGAAAATACATAATTAATAATATTAGTTATTTACCTAAAAGATATAACAGATCGTCAGAGTTCTGCCATATGAAATAACTGGTTTATTTATGGGTAGATTACGATTTATCCAGCAACTCCCGACTTTAAGAACTTTGCTACAACTTACTTGTATCCCGTGGCATTGCGGCCAACCACCATGTGTTTAGGCTGTGTGCCGCAGGTGTATAAATTGTGATCATTTTCAGGAACAAGGTCCACGTCATGGAAGATGAAACAGTCCCAGGTGAAGTCCTTCAGTGCCTCCAGGTAGCCAACATTCAGTAACTTTGCTCGATTAAAAGTTGCATCACCGGCCTAACGACAGGAAACGCATAAATTACAACATGCTTTTAAGACTGTGTTGTTCAGCGCTCACTGGAAGTGTACAAGGTCAAGGTGGCAAACGACACCAGATGGGCTTTCCTTATTTTACAGACCTTGACATTGTGGTACTGTTGCTGTACTTTGAAGCTCCTGAGAGCTTAGCCTGATTTGGTGGGAGGTCAGAACACTGAACTGCTGCCTCCAGCTTGGGTTCAAAATGGCGGAGTCAGCGGTCCGCACACGGGACAAATAATGCACTGTTCTGTTTCCCCACTTTATTATCAGTTCATCTAACGCTCACTTTTTACAGTATCAAATTGTGCCTAAACGTCCTAATCCCAGCTTGATAAACCGGTTCCGTCAGTTCTACCGCTGTGAGCTCTTACTGCGCCCTGATTCCACACAACAACTGCTCACGACGCAGAGAACTACCTGGTGGATGACATAGATGGCGTAATGCAGTTGCTGCCTCTGCAGGAAGGGGAGCAGGTGGTGCAGGAGGTAGAGGAGGTGCTTCTCTCGGTTGCGGTGAGGGATGAGGATGGCTACGCTTTGACGCGCCGTGCAGTCTGAGGGCTCGTACTCTCCTTCGTTCATTTTCTTGTTTTCGTTCTCCACGTCCTTCAGTTTCAGCGACGATTCAAAGTTTAGAGGAACAACTCCCTCTGTGGAAAGAACGTTTAGAAACTTAAGTAGAAATCCAAGTTTCTTTGAGCCGTTGTATACTTGACGTAAACACAATTCGAAGTGCAAAAAATAGTCAAACTGTCACCTTTAAATAAAGCTCTGCTGAATGAAACAATGACAACTCGTCCAGCTGAGGAATTCCCAGCATTTTTTTTTTTTGCTAGTCCAAAGTGGCAGTGTAAAGGTTTATACCCATGAAATGACTGGTTTAAAGATGGCTGCAATCCACTTTGATCCTAGCCCCACTCTGACTACCCATTAGCTCGTCAGTTCAGTCAAAATTAACTTTTTCTTCAAACTGAAGCTGTTCGAAAGGCTATCTACAGGTGGTAAGATATTAACTGTTTACAACTTTTCCACAGAACCTCACTTTAAAAGATCTGAACAATCACTTTAAGAGATTAAGCACTTTCTTTCCTCTGCATTCCTGTATGTTTTATCCCAGCTCCTAATCAGAAGTTGCTTTTAATTTTTACTTGGTGAAACGTTCTTTCTTTAAGCAGCTGTAATTTTAAACTTTTATATGCTTTTATTGTCCTTTTGCACTTTGTCACAATGTTTTTAATAGATTTTTTTAAAGAATCTGGAGTTGCCCTGTTGCTGAAACGTGTGACACCAATAAAGCTGCCCTGCCTTGCTTTGCAAATCCACTTTTGTAACCCACCTTGCCACAACTGGTTGCATCTTTCAACTATTATAAAGCACAAACTACACATAAAAGATCACCCCTCCTAACCTGAAAAGCCACTATTTGACACTTTTATTCCAAAAGGGCAACAAGTTCTTGTCTATTCAACAACTTCTCACTTAAAATTTTTACTAACTGGTTTACGATCTTAATCAGAATGTTTGAGTCTTCTTCAAAACATAACGTAAAACTGTGTTAATTCACAGTAAAGCAGACCCGAGTATGCTTTGGGCCTTGACTAACTGTCCTGCATGTTTTACTTGTTTCTGATTCAGTGGTTAAATGACCTCTTCGTGTTCTGCAGAAGCCTGTTAATCACCCATTGATTTAAATCAGGTGTGTTGGAGCAGAGGAACAAGTAAAACATGCAGGATAGTGGCCCCTCCAGGACCAGGATTGCCCACCCCTGGTTTAGATGTTCATCACCCTCTTAATTAGGACTTTAGTATATACTTACGGAGCAATGGAGACTTCTCTGGGCATTGGGCTATTTGTGCTGCTTTTTTCAAACAAGTTGGCGCTGCAGTCCAAGAGCTGAATTTGTCCCTCAGTTCATCTTTGACAAAAGTCTCCGTTGTGGCGGAGTCACCTGGAAGGGATTTTACAGTATCGCCAGGGAACATTGCTATCCATGCCAGCACAGACAGCGAGAAAATGAACAGCATTAAGTACTTGCTCCTGCGCAAAACCTTGTTGAGAACTGAACACAAGCCCATGGTTATCTGTATTCGCAGATGCGACAACAGTCAAAATAAATGTTTGTGTTGTTTTGTATAGTTTAGGATTAAAAAGAGAAAAAAAAAGGATGTCAGCCCCAAAATAAGTGACAAATCATCCCATGGTGGTGATACATGCTGCTTTACTACAGAGCAAATCAATTATTCAAGTGATTGTTGTGAACTAATGAAGTTAAAAACAGAAGTCCATCGCTGAAAATTAGAAATCCATTCTCCTCAGATGAAGCCAAAACGGGATCCCATCAGCAACTGTGAACAGATTTAGAGAAATGAAAAGTGATTACCAAGTGAGGAGACATTTGCATTATAACATAAACACCTGTAAAACAGCTTGATTTCCCAAAAAGAATAAAAATATCTTGTTTGAATAGTTTAAGCAGGATTAAACTTCATAACATGTTTTTTATATATCTATATTTATAACAAACAGGAAAACAAAAGGGTCTGAAGTAAAGTTTTGACGTCATGCTCAGCGTTTGGTTAACACCACTTTCGCAACTTGAACAGACTGCGAAGACAACAGGAGCTGTTCAGTTTTTGTTTGGGGACATTTTTCCTCCAATTATTCACTCTTTGAAGTCACATACCTCTAACGTCAAAATAATTATATAGTTCAGGTGAAAGGGTGTGTTATTTTACAGAAGCGTCAGTGGACCTGCTCGGCACGTTGCTACGTGTTTGTCTGTACGTACAGCTGGTAACTAAGATCGAAAAACTCCAGAAAGATTTTAACACCAGGCGCAAATATTTATACTTCAAGATGTCCACTTTTCTCGAGACCAAATAAGCCAGGATCCATGTTAGCGTCGGGTCTGAACAGATTATTCAGCACACCTTATGAGTGACATCAAGGTCTGGGTGTGTCAAAGGCATCCTGCTGAACTTGAATTGGAGCCGCCAGGTTAGAGCTGGCCAATGATTCAATATGAATAAATATCTCGATTAACGCTGGCTACGTGAGCGATGACATGATGGCTCAGCAGTAGTAGGCAAGGCTAGGCAGAGCTCCAACGTGGTAAGTTTTAGCTACAAATTGAGTGCCCGTGACCGTAATACAAATGTGACTGAACAAGCTACATAGTTGATCAGAGAGGAAAGACTAATTCAGTGGCGTGGAAGTGATTCGGCTATAAACTTCAGGTTTCAGTGTGCTGCAAAATGTGCCGGAGAGTCGTGTCAACTCGCAGCGGGAACACATCGAACCTGTTCCACCGTCTGAAGAATTTCCACTCCATAGAATACATAGAATATGCTGAGTCAGACGATGAAGCACCTTAAAAGTTTAAGCCAACCTGTCCCAGAAGCCCAAGCAGCAAACGCAGATCGTTGTATTCATGCCTTATGACAAGAGCTCCAAACGCCATAAAGACGTTAACTAAATAGCTAACTAACTTTTGTTTATTGCAGCAATTCTGAGCGCTTTTATTTTTTTTTAGCCTGGCTGAAGCACCTTTGTTTAAATCAGTAAGAATGACATAATAAGCCTATATTGCAGTTTAAAGTTAAAGCTATTAATATTGACAAAGTTTTATGTTTATTTCAAATTTCTTTGAGGGCTAAATACAAATAAAAGGTGATCACTAATTTATTTGTACAGTTTGTATTTCCAAAATGTTGTACTGGAGGAGTTTCATAGACTTGGCAAATTAATTTTTAGTTTAACAAGCATCTGTTGTGGGCAGTCTTGGCAGTTTTTCTGAGGCTTTTATATTGTTTATATCGACATCAAAATTATATTGCATCGACCGAAATTGAGAAATAAATCGTGATACAAGTTTTGACCCTATTGTCCAGCCCTGTGCCAGGTTATCTCACAGAGTTGGAACAGGGAAACATTTCAAACATGCAGAGGAGCGTGTCATGAGCAGCATGACTAGGAAATATGGCTTTACAGTACAAATAAGCCTTTGTTTTTAGGATCTAAAAGCATAGTTACTGCACACCAGACTAACAGGCTTCACCACCACCCCACCCCCAATATCTTGCACACCACCATGTTGAGCTGTAGCGTGTATCTTTGTGATATCGTCCTGAAGTTTTGTGGACAATAACGTAGACTGTAAAACAAACTGTTTCCATTTACCTTGTGGAACAGAGTTAAATTATTGCATTTTGTGCTAACCATCTCTCACACTCACAGCAAACCCTAACACATTAAAAACTAGTGTTCCTGATTGACTTGATTTCATAAACAAACAAGTCTGTCCACAGTGACATTTCAAAATGTAGATTCTCTTTATTATTATTATTATTATATTTTACCCATTCTAAGCTGAAGATAATCACTAATAGACCAAAGCTGCCCAAATTAGTGGGTAAACATTGAGCTAGTTCGATTTTTACACGACAAGCACCGCTTAAACAAACACATTACAGCTATACCCCTGTGGAAAGCTGACTAAAAATTAAAATCCTGTCCTTGAGCTTGTTTTTATCTCAACTTGGACATCTTCCGTGTGTATTTGAGGACTAAGAAGAGGCAAGCTAACGCTGACATGGTTGGCATAATAAATGTTTTTTTTATATCCTCATCAATTATAGGATAAACATAAGTAGTACCTTTACATCGCAAGCGGCTTCTTCCTTTGTTGTTTACTGTTTTATGAATGTAAAAGTTAGCTGCGCTCTGATGCTCTCGTCTACCTGGTGGTTAGCTAACGACGGCGGATGTTACGACAGATTCGCCACAAAGTGCTTTAAAAGTTAAAAGTTTATCACAATAACAGCCGAGCGTCACGACAGATAAATACAGGTGAACCCTTTTTTTCAGAAACAGCACCTATTTTGTTCATAAAGAGGTAATGCCAGCAGTCTGTGTGTCATTTCTTACCTTCAAAGCAGTTTGTCGTCAGGTATCAGGAACTACAGCGCGTGAAGTCATCGCCGAATACACACGTACTTCCGCTAACAGTATTTTCACAATAAAGATAAATGGTTTCTCAAAGCCGTGTGAAGAATATGGGTTTCGAGGAAAATATTTGAATACTGAAACATTTTTATCTTTTAAGTATTTTGACTATGATATTTGGCTATAAAAGTAATAAATAAATAAATAAAGTCCATCATGGACTCTTTCTGTCACTCCTCCTGGTCCTTAAATTTACTGACTATGGTCGTAAAAGATTCTAAATATTGTGTTAAACAAAGATAAAACTTCACATTCTCATATTTATGCTTTTCTAACACACTTCGGGATTCACACTGTGCGCGCAGCATCGCTTTTATTGTGAAGACAACATTTACCAAAAGGAAATTGTCGACCTTTACTTCCGGTGCAAGATTTTCAAAATAACTCAGTAGTCAAATAATTAGGGGGGGGAGGGGGGCATGATTTCAACACACATTTTCTGTTCTTAACAGTTTCAAACAGACTGATTCATGTTTATTATTTAAAAGCTTTTATCAATAGGTATGTTATGCATAAACACTGGCGTTTTTGACTTTTTATAAAGCTATGAATTTTACTAATAATCTTCATGTAAACTTGGTTGCCACCTAAAATTGAATTGACAGATTTTTATTCCTAAAAATGTATTAATTTGATGTGGGGGGAATATCTCAGATTACCCAATCTGTTCACTTTTTGCTCAGGTGCACATATTATCAAAGTATAATATTATCAAAGTATAATCAAGTCGTTGTGGCTTGGTTTTAATTTACTAATGCCAAAGACATAACAGTTGCTTTCCAATTCATTGAAAATGGTTTTATCACTCATTTGCATTCATGTCTTTATAAAACATGTGATAAGTTTGTCAAGAGGTGTCTGCAAACCCATAATATCTAAATGGTTTTTCATACACAACTGACTATCATACAGGTACACCAGAACTTTTACATATTAATATATAGTTTTATTTCATTTATTTTCTCTGTGTCTTGTGTTGCCATTTAAATTTTGTACTAATTCAAATACTTATATACTTAATATTTGTGTGAAATTTATATGTGGAACTTCAAATTTTTTGTACCTAGTAAATCCACAACATAAGAGCCCTCTTTATGTTTTCTTTGTTGTTTTTTTAAACCATGGCTTTTTGCCAGATGTTCCCAGCATGCAATACTGTCTTATTTTTCTCAAGATAGGGGATGAGACAACCTGCTGATCTGACTGCTGGGCCATATTTTCGCCTCTCACGATAAAGGTTGTCTTATCCAGAGGAGGTGGGTTTCCAGCTGTTTCTCAGCCTGCTGCAGATCAACCATGATCCAGCAAGCCTTAATATAATGCCCGGATGTTTAACATTGGGCTGCTGACAGACTTGTGTTCTCTAAAGGATCTACAAACAGTGGAATACATGCAATTTGTTGTTGTTTTCCCATCAGCCTTCATTGAGATGATTAGGTATTTTTATACATACTTATGACTGTAATAAATTGCTGTTCTTTAATAAAGATTTTAGCACCTGAGATTCAACATTTCTTTGGTGACATTGCAGTAAGGTAGACGAATATCTACAATATAGATGAGAAATATTTCTCTACTTGTGTTTTAAAGTAGCATTGTTGGCTTGAATATAAATATCCAAAACTTGATACTTGAAAGAAAACATTGATAAACCAGACATTTATTTTTCCTTTGAAACTCCATTCTGCATCAGTCCTACTATTTTTACATTGATTTGCCTGCTGATATACCCTTTATTACATAAAGTGTTGGCTCTTCCTCATCCTACAAACAAGGGTGTTAACCTGTTATTTTAGGCTGTTTTCAAGATCTGAAAAAGAAGATTAAAGTACAGGATGTACTCCTATGTAAACATTTAGGATGTCCTTTTCATATATGTTTAATTTATTTTTAAACAGTCAACATATTATGGTCTACATTTGGATAAAGAGCCTTTTTGTACTTCTAGGAATTGGTCAACAGTACTGCTTCTTAAATCATCCATGAATACATTTATTGTCTGGAGCAACTTGAGGTTACTGTTTTGTCATTTTCTCATCTCCTATTCTTACTTTAAGAAATATAGCTACAGTTTTCACAGCTGACCTTCAGGAAGTTGCTCCATCTTTCTCCATATCCTTCATACAAACAGGACTGGACAGTGCAGGCTTTTTGAAAGAAGGGCGTTAACATGTGAGGTTTGCTTTAACTGTTTTCAGTCAGAGACTTATAGATTTATGCCAAAATACCCCCTATATTTTTATCAAGATAGATTTTTAACGTTATGAGATTTTTACTGGGGTCTTGATTCATGTTTGTCAAAGTTAAAAATGCTTTAGGAAATGTCAGCTTTTCCACATTTTTGCTTTTCATGGTTTTGTTACAACACTTAAAATTTAAAAGTTAGCTTCAACATTAAAATAACATTATAATATTCAACATATTCTGACACAATGTGTTTCCACTGACCTTTTAAAATAAGACTACAATCATCAAAGAACAAACAAAAGCATAAAGATCTGATTTCATATTTTTATTTGTACAAAATACTTAACAGTTTTTCCAAATTCAATGGCAGGCTTAAGCTTAAAAATAAAAGTCAAAATAATCAGGCACATTATCATTTTACCAAAACATACAGAAACTTTAAAGATAAACAAATACACCTAAAATAAAATTTGAAAATATGGACAAAATACAACTGATTGATTGACTGAATTATTGAGAATGATGAACTAAGTGAGTCGGATGAAAGATGAGCTCTGTTGGCTCAGCAGGGCCACTGAGATGGTAAAATACATTTTTTGAAATAAATCACTTTATTTAGCGATGTCTCATATGCTGTATCTCACCAACTCATGGGGAACATCTCCAGGTTTCTGGCCTGGTGAATCAGTGTTGTGACCCCGCTGATGTCTCAATGAGTGCTGCTGCTCCACGCAGCCATTTAAAGAACAAGAAATAGATTTCTGTGCTGTACATCTTGTGACATACACTGAAAAATTTATGCTTTTATGTAAAGGTAGAATCTACTCATCTATAGCTTACTCACACTGTCAATGTTGGACTCGGTATAATTCACTTGAATTGATGAGGCTGACGTCTGACATTTCTTTACGTTCTTTACATTAAAGAACTCCTTCTCGACTCCTCAAAGCTCAAGGACAGAGTAACTGTTCCACTGCCAAAGCTCACCCTTGGCCTATGCTTTCCTGAAGACTGGTCGCAGTCATTACTGTTGGTTTTGAGGCTGATTGATGAGGACGGCGTCGAGCCTGACGACCCACCGATGCTGTTAGACTTTTTCTTTGAAGCGGTGCTATGTTTTAGTGTAGCTTTAGCTGCCACTTTGAAAGCGTGGGCTGCGGTGCTGCAACGAACCTCTTCTATGGTGTTTCTGGACGGTTTGAAAAGGATGATGTACACCTTGTTGAAGAAAATGCAGGCCAGCAATCCAAAGCTGGATGCCAGTATAGCAATGACCTCCACAGCGGAAACAAACTTGCCATAAGTACTGAAGTATGCGGGGAAAAACGAGAGCCAAACAATGAAAAATATAAGCATGCTAAAAGTGATGAACTTGGCTTCTGTAAAGTTTTCTGGAAGTTTTCGTGACTTAAATGCAAAGAAGAAACAGATAGCCGCCAAAAGGCAAGTATAGCCAATGAGAAAGCCAAGAGCCATCACAGAACCTTCATTGCATGTGATAAAAATGATCTCATCAATGTCATAGTTCCTGTAGCTGGAAGGAGGGGCATTGTAAAGCCACACCACACAGATCACAACTTGGACAAACGTACACAAAAACACCAGAAGAAACTGTAGATTTAATCCCCACCATTTACGGTGGAGACTCGTTGGAATCTTGGCCTCAAATACTAAAAGCACTCTGTTAGTTTTCACAAGGATGCAGGAAATACAGAGAACAAAACTAACCCCAAAGGCGGGCTGACGTAAACGGCACGTCCAGTTCTGTGGCTCCCCGATGAAAATCAGAGAGCTCGAGAAGCAACAGACAAGTGAGAACAGGAGGACGTAGGACAGTTCTCGGTTTGTGGCCTTCACTATTGGAGTGTTGCGAAATTTGACAAAGACTCCCATCACAAAGGCTGTTAAGACAACACCGAGGACAGCACATATGGCCAAAGCTATTCCAAATGGCTCAGTCCAGGAGAGAAACTCAATCTCTTTCAGGAAACAGAACGTGTGGTTCCCATTTGACCAGGAATTATTTGGGCACTTTGTGCAAACGCTGGCATCTGTGTAAAACAAGGCACACAATCAGTGTTAGAACAGCAACATTACCAGGGCACACTTTTCTGTAGTTTTTTTTTATCTCTGTACCTTTATGATTACTGTACTCTCCATCTGAACACTCTGTGCATTCAAAGCAGCATGTGGGCATGCTGTCAATGAGCCCCTTTCTTGTGCCAGGATCACATTCCTCACTGCAGTTAGAGAATGGCACCTGCAGAATATAAAATAGTCATAAGTTGGATAAAAAGGGCAGAAAATGCAAAAAGTACCAGTCAAAAGATTGGAGACACCTGCTCTATAAAAACGACTGTCTGTGTGTCCAAGTGTTTGAGTCACTGTGTAGTGGATGCCAGTGCTTTTAGTTTTGATTTCAGTAAGTCCAGCACTGGCCAGTTTTCAGTTTCAAGGTTTTAAAAAATTTATGGTTTCAATAGTTCACAGTATCAAAAATTGTTCTTTACCTCGGTTTCTGAAGGAAAAGGACTCCATACCCCAACTCCCTTAAAATGTATATGATCTCTTTTTCACTGACATAGCACAAACTTAGAAATTATTAATGGTGCACTACTTTCAGACTACCACCTCAGTGCCAAGTGGAGGATTTAGCGGTGTTTAACCCAATGGGAATAAGTATGACTCCAGAATATAAACACTTGGTTTATGAATCCTGTACCTTAGTAATTACACTAGCTGAAAGCCAGGAAACATCACAGTACATTTTCAGGAACAACCTTTCCAGAACAGTGTGACTGACCTCTGAACTGTGTCCATTCCAGAGAATCTTTGTCTTGTCAATAGACAGTTTGGCTCCTCTCTTGGCATGCATACTGTAAAATCCAACCTCCTCAAAGATCACAGAGCCATCCTCGGTAGATCTGTGCCAGTTAATGATGGTATAGTTTGCTGCCAGGTCTGCATTCTCATCAAAGTGCATCTTCTCACCCATACTGTTGGTGTAGTTCAAGTGTCTCAGCTGCTTCAGAACCTATGAAGCACAACAACAGTTTTGATTCACACACCAGTAAATACGTTTTTTAGTTGCTTCAATCATCTGCACAAGATTTTACCTGCCATGCTTCAACTTTCTTGATATCCGCACAGGAGTTGTTGGCAAAAAGCCCACGTCCAGGAGTGCAGGTCAGTATGTCCTGCAGGGCCTGAGCGATTGAATAAACTGCTACATAAACATTGTAAGAGATTCGAAGGTGTTTGTAGTCCAGGTATGGGGTCTCAACACTTGTGATATCCTCCTCACCGGTACACAAAGGCCTGAAAGTAGTGCTGCCATTCTCACTCTCTCGAAGTCTTGGACTGTCTTCCAGATAACAGTTAAAGGTTTCTTCCCAAAACTCTCGGACAAATTCATTGTGACTATCCCTCTTTGGTTGGACATGCTGTAAGAACTCTCTAAAGCCAGGTATATGCCCTCCCCTTAAAGCAAAGCCAATAGTTCCTGCAACAACATCTAAATATTCTGGTTTAGCAATAAGAGAGGAACTTGCCCACGCTTCACTGGCGAGCCAGATGCGATCTGTAACGTTTCTCCTGACCATCTCTTTGACTAGTGGCTCAACATCTGGGCCACTGGCAAAAACAACAATCACTTTAGCTGAGGAATTCTCTATCCTGTCAGCCAGAGCTTTGATCTCGTGATCCACAAAATACTGAGAAATAAGTTCATTCAGGTGGATGCAGATGTCTCGCTCTTCCATTTCCTTTTCAAACTTTTCAATTCCAGGGCGTCCGTAGTCGTCATCTGAGGCAACAGCGATGACCCAGTTCCACTGGAAGTACTCAATGATGTCTGCCATGGCTGTGGCCTGGTATTCATCTGTGGGGATGGTTCTCATGAAGGATTTGTACTGATTTTTATTGCTCAGGAGGCGACTGGAGGAGGCATAGCTGATCTAAAACGAGAAAAATTCAGACATCATACATGTCTTGTTTTCAATTTTAGGTGCAAAGGGGTGATGTAATGATGATGTGTTCCTGAGAAAGTGTACAAATACCAACCTGGGGAATATAAAAAAGACCCAGCAGATTTGCAACTGCTGTAGAGACTGTAGATCCAGTAGCTCCCACAACTGCAATGGTTGATGGGATGTGATCGGTGCAGTTACAAAACTCATCTAAATTCAGGGAGTCAATCTTGTTCTGGGCAACAAAGCTGAGGGTGGCTTCCAAAGCCTTTGACACGGTGTTGCATGTGTCAAATATCCTGTAGCCCAAAGTGATGTTGGGCAGTAATGTGCTGCTGTTGTTAATTTCATCAATCGCAAAAATCATAGCTTGAAGCCAACGAAAACCACGGAAATTGAACCTGTAAAGCATCAAAAACTGAGTGTTAAAAGGCTTTTGTGTTTACTAAGTAGCACAGACTCAATCTAAAACCTGTAGTAGCTACATTTCTTTACAACACAAAAACATAATGTAAAACTAAAGACTCTGAAATATATAAATATATGAATGGCATTGTTTGATGTTGGCACTTGCCTTTTTTTAGTTTTCCTTCTCATGTTTCAAATTTACAGGTGCTGGTCATAAAATTAGAATATCATGAAAAAGTAGATTGATTTCAGTAATTCCATTAAAAAAGTGAAACTTGTATATTATATTCATACATTACATACAAACTCATATATTTCAAATGTTTATTTCGTTTAATTTTGATGATTACAAATGAGAACAAATGAAAATCTCAAATTCATCATATCAGAAAATTAGAATCTTGTGAAAAGGTTCAAAATTGATGGCACCTGGTACCACACTCTAATCAGCTAATTAACTCAAACCACCTGCAAAGGCCTTTAAATGGTCTTTCAGTCTAGTTCTATAGG
>NC_051442.1:13552691-13589820 GCF_001649575.2 Kryptolebias marmoratus
ATTCTAATTTTCTGATATGATGAATTTGAGATTTTCATTTGTTGTCATTTGTAATCATCAAAATTAAACGAAATAAGCATTTGAAATATATGAGTTTGTATGTAATGTATGAATATAATATACAAGTTTCACTTTTTAAATGGAATTACTGAAATCAATCTACTTTTTCATGATATTCTAATTTTATGACCAGCACCTGTATAAGCTTGGCCAGTAACAAGTTACAGAAAAATGAAAAATTAAAGGAACTTCAAAAAATGTGTTTTCTGGTTTAATTTTCTGGTTCTTTTTTTGCCAGCACAAATAGCAGCAGCAGCTAGCTGTTGCACTTTTGTTGCAGCCTGGAGCACACCATCAACAGAATTATCATACTGCAAGACTGACATGACATCAGAGTAAAAGCTCCTCTATCCAGTCAGAATTAAACTCTATTTCTCCAAACTGAGGTCGTTCAAAGAGCTATCTAGAACAGGTGAGATATTAATTGTTCATAACATTTCCATAGAACCCCTCTTTAAAAGTTGTTTTTTGGTTTTTAGTTTGTATTGTTTTGAGACACCCAGACATATGCTATGAAGAACAGAAAAGGGACAATTTTTAAATAATTTATCATTGTACCACCTATCATTTGTTTTGCTGTTGTTGAATTCTTACCTAACACACTGTGTGGATTCTGGTCGAGCTGCCAGGTCTTGATCTTTAGATGCAACACCAAAGTGAATAGGAAAAAGACCTCCAAGTAAAATGTCTCCGGTCATTTGTGCTCTCTGATGGGGCCCGTACGTCGAAGTCACATAACTGGACCCCAACGCTATCAAGTAATACAGGTACAGTCTCATCTTCCTGGTATTTGATTAGATTCTTCTCTGTGAGTGCTCAGAAAATAGTAAACTTCAATATTCTCCTCTCCTTGTAATTTGCAGGTTGCACTGTTTTGTTTTATTCATGTTTGCATGAGTGAGAATGTGCACCTATAGGAAAAAAGAAGGGAAAAAAAGCATGTTGAGGCTTTGTAAACAAATTTGTTTGAAATATCTGACAATAGACAAGATAAAAGCAGCATACATGTACAATGAGCTCACTTTTCCATACAAAAGAAAAAAAGAAAATGAAGACAAAATGTCCTAAACTTGAAGAACTACTCAGCCACATCAGCAATAGAATGGATTTTCTTTTTTCTCTAAGATGACTTTTTGAAAGATTATTTTAGAATGAGAATAATTTTGACATTTTCACACCCCGCGAACAGGGACAGCATGCCGCTTGAAACACTTTAACCTGAAAGAGATGCAGGATTTACATGAGCTGAGAAGCAAAGTCACACTCTGTTGACCTTCCTGCAGAATCTCGGTCTAATGTCGTGGCCAGTGAACTGCAGTCACCATGGAGAAAAACCTGCCTAATACTGCTGGAAAAATGCCGGAGCAGAGCTGTGATAATGAAGTCACAGCCAGCCCTGACTGTTTGTCAGAGTGTAAAAAAGTACAAGAGCTTTTGTTGTATCGAATAAAATATCCTCATGATTTAAATAAAAACAGCTGTTCATTTTCCAGAGCCAACACTGCCCTCAAAGTGTAAATTATAACACAAAAATATTTTTACTGGCACATTTCTTTCTTACTGAAAAAGGAATTCCCGTAAAATGGCATTATTGTTACTTGGTAAATGGAAAAAGTTACATTATAATCTGCTACATTTTATCTGGTTTACATGACAAAGAACTGTAAGTAGTTACAGCTATGTTAAATGTAAATTTATATTTTATAACTAAAAAGTTAAAACGATATTTGTGGATTGTAAGGAGAATGAGACTCACCCCTTGAACATCTAAGTTTTGGATCCTCCTAAACAATAAGCCTGCAGCTTTCGACTGATTTTACAAACTTTTCCTCCAATTTCCTGGGAGTTGAGTGAATTCAAATGACGATGCCACTATCGTCTAAACCTCTCTCTACAGATGAATCATTAACAGAGAGAGATTGTCCATTTCCTTTAGCTAATGAAGTCTGCTCACAGTTCACCCCTCCTAACTTAAAATAATCACAGGTCGACTGTGAACTTTTTCAGCATTTATAGATCGCACGTTATTTGAAGTTTTATGTGTAATTTAACACAAAATTAAAGCAGAATTCCTTTAATAAATGATGCATATAACCCACTACTTTGGATGCCAAAATTTTAAATAACGACTTTGTGTGACCTTTTAGCGGTCTGAGACTTTGATAGGGATGACTCTCAACTACTACAATGCCAAATTTTACCTCACAATCTGTAAAACTGCCTGAATTAAAGTAATTTTAATGCCTGCTAAGTGTGGTTTGCTGTAATATCTGAATGCGGTTGACTCCAAAAGTAGATATACATCCAACAATTGCTATACCAGAGTTCATGTGATATTTTTCCAACAGACAAATGAACACACACAAACATTATCACTGTTATAGCAGAGGGAGATAATAACTGTCAGTGCAACTTCAAGCCCTTTTTCAACAAGTATCATGTGATAAGGTAAGTACAAGATACAATAAATGTCTAACATTTGACATTATTTCCAGTTTACCGCATATATCTGATAAAAAAAGTGAAAACTCTGGAGCTCATAAATAAGTAAAAGGAAAACTGCAGTATAATAATACAGTAGAAACCCTTAGAAGCAATGGACTGCGTCATCATGTTCTTCAAACAACAAGATGATTCCTTATGCTCCCATGAACCAGTCTTCACTTTGTTGCTGAGCAGATGTCTCCACTGAAAAATATTTCACTTTTACAACATGTTGACTCATCTGTGTCCCAGCTCAGTGTCTGAAAGGCACAAAAAGTCTTTAGACGATTAAAAAAAAAACTTTAATATTTGTAATTCTTTCTTTTAAATGGGTAAATTACAAAGAATTCACATTCACATTTACAGAATTCTTAATAACTTTCTATCTTTGTGAATGATTTTAGTGAGAGTGACTTATTACAATGAAACTAAACAAAGAAACTAAAAGAAAACTGTCATCTGCAACTACAAAGAAGGTGATCTGTTGCTTATGTCCTACTTTTAATTTGTATCTCATTGCTTGCTGTGCCAGTGGTGTCATCAGAGAAAGCTTTCTGATCTTTTCCAGAGATGACACATAAGTTTGAAATTTAACATAATGTGTAAAAAATGTCGGACACTGAGAAGTTCACAGTAGATGTGAATTTATACTCACACACGGGATGGACTGACACAGATCAAAACTCAGTCACACACTCCGCAGCATTCAGTTGAAACAGTAAGATTTCTTTCTATTAATTATGAATTTAGGACATACATGTAATTTTTTAACATATACACATACAGTATCTTTAACTGAATGTAATCTTTGTTGGTTGTTAGTAAGTTAGACACAAATGTAACATGTAAACTGTAAAATAACATGTTTTGGCAGCCAGTGGTTAGTAGCTACAATAAAGTTCATACTTTTGTCTGTTGTTAACCTGCATGTTTGCAATCATTGCAAATAAAAGAAAATGTCTGATTCAACAGATGCCTGGCGCAAAAGTGCGGCTGTTCCTGCAGAGCCTGTCACGGAGGAAACCTCTGGAACCTGAAGATGAAGTGTCCAACTTTCGGCGCTGCCTGACCACCCTGGACCTGGTAGCTCTGGGGGTTGGCAGCACCCTGGGGGCCGGTGTTTATGTGCTGTCGGGAGAAGTGGCCAGGACCGTGGCTGGTCCGAGCATAATTATCTCCTTTCTGATAGCGGCTGTAGCGTCCGTCTTTGCAGGACTGTGTTACGCAGAGTTTGGAGCTCGTGTTCCTAAAACTGGCTCTGCGTATCTCTACAGCTATGTGGGGAGATATGGGCTTTTATCACCGGCTGGAACCTGCTGCTGTCTTATGTTATAGGTAACAACATAAGAATGCATGCACTTGAAGGATAGTGTGATTCTGAAACAGTCCTTCTATCCATTTGTAATTATGCCTGTGGCTCTGCAGTTGTTTGTTATATCTGCTGCATGTCTCTTTCTGTGTTTTAAGGGACATCAAGCGTAGCCAGAGCGTGGAGTGGGACTTTCGATGACCTCATTGGGAATGTTATTGCCAACACTTTGAGTAAACAGGCTGTGATGGGTTTACCTGGATTAGCTCCTTACCCAGACTTCTTTGCAGCTGGCCTCATAATGCTCTTAGCAGGCAAGTTTCATAATTTAAGCCTTTGTAGATCTGACCATATTTAATAAAGGAGTTTTAAATGTGTGTGTGTTCACCTTGACGTTGTTTTGTTTTTCTTTGTAGGGATTCTTGCATTTGGTGTTAAAGAATCATCTCGAGTAAATAAGGTTTTTACAGCTGTTAACATCCTTGTGTTGCTGTTTGTCATCCTCACTGGTTTCATCAAGGGGGATATAAACAACTGGTACATTGATGAAGACACCCTGCCAAATGGAGATGGGTACAGACTTCTGTTTGACTGCAGTTGTATCCCAGCTGCTGCTGTATTATTTAATTTGGCTAAATGACAACATGTCTGTTACTTTTCAGAAACAATACATTCTTGAATGAAACTGACAAATATGGATGTGGGGGATTTTTTCCTTTTGGCTTCGAGGGTACATTAGCAGGAGCAGCCACTTGCTTTTATGCATTTGTTGGATTTGACTGCATTGCCAAAACAGGTCTCTGGTTGTAATTCCTTGCATCCTTTGATAAGACATTTTTAGAGAAATATATACTGAAAAACAAACAGTATTCACTCCTCAACCTGGCTGTATCTTTAGGAGAGGAGGTTAAGAACCCTCAGAAGTCAGTCCCACTTGGCATAGTGACATCCCTCCTCATCTGCTTCCTGGCTTATTTTGGCGTGTCTGCTGCCTTGACTTTGATGACGCCGTACTATTTGCTCAGCGTTCACAGCCCACTGCCCTTGGCGTTCACATACATCGGTTGGGGCCCAGCAAAGTATGCAGTGGCTGTAGGATCCCTCTGTGCACTTTCAACAAGGTACAAAATTCAGGGTTTCAATAGGGGACATGGTGTGATTATGTAAGTGAGGACAAATTTAATCTTGAAATGATATGAACAGTTAAAAAGTTTAGTTCTGATAGGACTGATGAGTGAATGGCTAGTTTGTGTGGAGTTACCGTCAAGGTGTTTTATAATGACCAGAACATGTCACTGCCCTTGGATAACATTTACAGAATCCCACTGTGCATAGTAACATCACAGAAACCCTGCTGCACACTGAAAACAGAAGTAAATGTTGACTTTGAGCTTTTCCCTGCAGCTTATTAGGATCAATGTTCCCGATGCCCCGCGTCCTCTTTGCCATGGCCCGGGACGGACTTCTCTTCAGACCTCTCAGTAAAATGAGTAACAGACAGACTCCTGTTAATGCTACACTAGCTTCGGGGATTGTAGCAGGTATTATCGCCATGTGCCATAATACTGAGAACTATTTTCTTCTTCTTCATTTGTGTTAAAAGTATAGTCTGTTAATTTTTTTCCCCATATCAGATCTAATGTTGTCAACTTCTGATTCTTTAAACAACAATTACATTAGGAAGTTAGAGAAAGCACTTTTTTGCTGCATCTTAAATATCGCCAGCAGAGTAGTTCATAAGTAATAAATACTAAAATACAAGTTAATGAAATGTTTTTAAGTTTATGTGAAATTTTGTCATTGCAGCTGTCATGGCCTTGTTGTTTGACCTGAAGGCGCTGGTTGACATGATGTCAATTGGAACCTTGTTTGCCTACACACTTGTTGCCATATGCATACTCATTTTAAGGTATATATTTTTTCTTAAGTGTGATGAATATGAGTCTAATTTCAAATGGGGGAAAAAAACTGCATGGCTGATGATGGTGTGATAGAGAAATATTGCCAAAAACAGCTTAAGATAACTTGTGAAAATAATAATAATAATAAAAAAAAACACCTACAGATGGCTGTAGCCACTGCTACTTTTTCACACCAGGGTGAGTTTAAATCAATAGATACATGCAGATAAAATATTACACAAAAAATTAAGACCTAGCATTTGTTAGGGGAATGCATATCACCTGCTGCCTTTCACATCAGAGTTTTAGACTAAAATTATTTTATGTTGAGTTCTACTCGTTTTGGTCAGACTTTACATCACGGCTAAATCTATATAATAAATGACATATGAACAATATAATTGTATGCATTTATTCTTACAACTCTAATTGTACAGGTACCAAGTTGACCTCAGTGAGGATTCAAGTTTAGACAAAGCAGAGCCCTTCACAATAGGTAGTGTAATGTGTCCTCCATCCCAAGCAACCCCGCGCACATCAAAAAATGTGTCTTTATTAACTGTTTCTCTTGGTAAGTAATCCTCACACTGTCTCCAAATATTGTTCTCTAAACAGATCATTTTTATTAGTTGCTGAGAATTATAATTGTGTTTCTTCTCAAGCTGTTTTAGCTCTCACTCTCAGCCTCTTCATATCAGAGACCATTGATTTTCTTCAAGCCCTTCAGTGGTGGAGTTTACTTTGTGTCTCTGTGTTTGTGCTGCTGCTGGTCTTCACAGTCCTGATCATCTGCAGACAGCCACAAAGTACAGCCAAAGCTGCTTTTATGGTATACCACAACTAGAGTAATGAATATTTAATGACATGTTTTTTTTCTCTCCATGTATTAAACTCTTTATGAAGGTGTTAGGTTTAAAAATGGTCAATAACCTCTTAATATTTTTATGTCAACAGGTTCCTTTTGTACCTTGTCTTCCTACATTTAGCACCTTTGTTAATGTTTATCTTATGGTTCAACTTGGATCTGAGACCTGGATTCGCTATGCAGTGTGGATGGCAGTAGGTATGAAACAAATTGCAAAATTATTT
This sequence comes from Kryptolebias marmoratus, assembly GCF_001649575.2. Lineage (NCBI taxonomy): Eukaryota > Metazoa > Chordata > Actinopteri > Cyprinodontiformes > Rivulidae > Kryptolebias > Kryptolebias marmoratus. The sequence goes on from NC_051442.1 coordinate 13,559,535, forward strand.
TAGTAAGTGAGATATTTTTAATAGTGTTATCAATGTCATTTATAAGCTGTGTAACTTTTTTGAAACAGGTTTGATTATCTACTTTTGTTATGGAGTTCACCACAGTGTGCAGAAACAAAGACTTGACAATTCACAGAACAGAGTCAGCTTTTACAACATCCCCACCGCCACGAGATGACCTTTGAAGCTGGACTGGATTTTAATAGATAGACTGTGCAACCAGATTGATGGATGGAAAAACTCAAAGGAAAAGTTTAATTAATAAACTTGCTGATAATGTACATAAATGTTCAAATTTGTTTGAGGAGTTTAATTTTCTGCAGAAGTTTATTTCTCAAATTATGTTTTATTTTATTAAAATCTGTTTACAACTAAAAAATTAAAAATATAAATAAAACTGTTGTTATCTTTCTATGGAGTTTCATGCCATTATTATTATTATTATTATTATTATTATTATTATTATTATTATTATTATTATTATTATTATTATTATTATTATTATTATTATTATTAACTATTCTTTGTTAGGATGCACTTATTTATTCTTGGAAGAAAATCTAACGTAATGGAACAGGAACTCATGAATGTCGTCTCTGTTTAAGTAGGCAGAGTTTATACAGCGCACAACATTAGATCGAACTAACCAATCAGACGGCAGTAAGGTATGAGTTTTAGCCAATCAGCGACTAGCTGAGCAGGGCAGCGCATTGTTCAAAATCTAAACGGTTGTTGTTGGGTGAAATCAGTCAGCTGGAGCTCAGAGGGCTACGAAGATTACATTCATAGACACGTAACGCGTTTAGCTAAAGTCCTTAAACTTGAATTCCGATTAAGACGAGGCTTAGATGCTTTAATACACCGAGGGCATTTGGTGGGCTAATTCACTGGAGTCCTGTCGCTGGTACTTCCAAATCGGCAGATTTTTTGCTTAAAAGGTGAGTTATAACAGTCTGATTGTGTCAGTCAGGTCGAAGCTGTAGTTACAAATTTGTATATAAAGGCTTTTACAATCCTACAACCAAACTCAACAGTCTTTTGCGCTGTTTATTTGGTACGGGTGACTGCACTATTTTCCAAAAAATAAACTTCGTACACAGTTGCGACGCTGTAGTTAGCTTCCAACGCTAACTTCAGCGTCGCGTCTCTCTCTGGATAATACTAAGATATTTGTCCTCTAAAAGTTTCATTATAAGGTTTGAGTTACATTACACTAACTAACTAAAAGTATTGTCGAGCCCATGTTAGCTGTGGGTTAACAGAGATAAACAGGATGTTACTACTACTACAAGTACTTTTTGTCTTCTAAAATTACTGAAAACCTGCAATCATGTCTAAACATGATTCTTATTTAGTGCTGCTAAAATGAAAGGACCAGCATGTTGGTCTTTAACAGATTGTTTTTGTTGTCACAATTAATCATTTATTAGCCATGTTGACCAGTTTGATGACATTTGTTTCACCTGCATTCTCGCCACTAGGTGGCACTAAAACCCACATATTGGTCCTTCAGCACAAATTGTTAGTTTACTTATGAAAATGTGAATATATATAGTACAAATATCTGCATCAAATCATCAGTGAAAGTCTTGACTGCCTCTCAGAGTAAATTCTAAAAAAAGTTATTGCAATAGAAAAATATAATCTTCAGTTTATTTACTCTTCTACATACACACACTACATTTGTCAGGACAAGAATTATTATGAGGAAAGAAAAACATCCTGTCTGAAGAACGACTATTGGTATTTGTCTCACATGGACAAACTTGAGTCTTGACACACCTTTTTATATTAGACACAGCCTGAGCAAAGCACAATCTAAAAGCCTCACTGTTGGATAACAGTCCTGTTTTTAACTCTAGTCTTGTGTTTAAAAACTTCATATTCCAATTTGTGTGACAAATGAAGAGTATTTGTTTCCTATTTTTCCACTTTAAACTGTGTGCAGCTACACACAAAGACAGCTCAAAATAATTTTCCAGAATTGCTTTTTTTATCACTCACAGTCCAGTGTTATCAATGTTTGTTGTCCTTCACTTATGAGAATATCATCTCTTTGTTGAAGGAAAGCATGGCGCTGAGTTTGTCCTCCCCGTGTGGACTCCCCTTTGATGAGGAGGAGGAAATAGCTGTGTTCGAGTCTACAGCAGTGGAATTCGGAGGCCAAGTCAGACCACGTCTACCCAAGATATCCGTTATTTCCCCGGGGCTGGACTTTCGGCCAGCCAAACCAGAACTGGTGAGACCCGACTCCAGCATGCTCTTACATGTGTGGGTGTAGTAAAATGTGTTAAAGCAGACCTGTGTTCTAATTCAGTTTGTTCAATTTGAAATATTTAAAAAGTTTATTGCGGCTATCTAAATGTGATCAAAAAAATGTTGAATTGGTTAATCTTTTTGTTTTGTCTAATTAGAAAGTAGCCGTGAAGACCGGAAGCTCTGATGAAGGGACCACCGAGAAAGTGAAGGTTTTTCTGCGCATTCGTCCACTTACTGACACAGAAAGAGAAAGGGGAGAAGAGCAGGTGAGACACTGAAGTGATTATTATAACTATCAGTCTTTTTCTGAGTGGGTTTTGATTTATTCTTTTATTGCCTTTATTGCACCTGTACTCTTGATGTACGCTTCTATCTTCTTTTAGGGATGTGTGACGGTCCAAGATGAAGAAACGTTGCTTCTGAAAGCTCCGCGGGAGTCTCAGAACATGAAAACAGCAGAGAAGGGCATCACTCAGAGCATTCACAAGTTCAGTTTTTCAAAGGTAGGGGCCGGCTGTTTTTGAATGTTTTCTTTCCCTCCTGGAGCTATGTTGGCTTGAAGCTTTAAAATACAGTGTGACCTGGGTGAAAATGAATACTATTCCACACAAACTGAGTCACTCTGTGGGTAAATATGAGTGTTCACCCTTTTCAGGGCTAGTGATTAAAGAGTGTAGAGGAGGAACGATAATATTTCTGAAGGCAAAAATAGAGGCTGAGCCAGCCTCTTTTTTTTAAAAATTTTTTTTTGCTGTTTTCTGTCTTTCCTAGATCTTTGCTCCAGAGACGACACAGCAGCAGTTTTATGAGGGCACAATGAAGAAGATGGTAACTGATGTTCTGAAAGGAGAAAACAGACTCCTCTACACTTACGGTGTCACCAATTCCGGAAAGACTTACACAATTCAAGGTACAATCATTTTTATCTCGGAAAACGGTTTGGAGACATCAGCCCAGATGTTTGTTTGTAGCTCTGTAACACCAGTGTGTTTTTATATTGATCTCATATTAAATGCCTAAAATATTAACCCTAACTGTCCACCTTTGACCTGCAGGCAGTGGTCAGGAGACGGGCCTGTTGCCTCGGGCGTTAGCGTCTCTGTTCAGGAAGCTGCAGGGTCGTCTCTATGGTGCCATGGACCTGAAGCCTGTCATGTACCAGGATGTGAAGCAGCTTGACTCCAGCGAGATTAAGATGGAGGAAATGCGCAGAAACTCCCTTCTTAAAGAGGTAAACAGAAGTTGGGAGGGGGATTCAGCTTCCTTTTCTTAAATTTAGGACACATCGGCCTAAGAAAGACCACATATTGATGTATTTGTGGTAATCCAGAATCTCATATTCTTTCCCTTTTTTATTGGTTTGAAGTGGTGTCAAGTTTCTGGTCTGTAAATGAAAATGTGGAGTTAAAAATATTGGCTGCAGTTCTTTAAGATTTCAAGTTTAACAAGACTCTGCACTTGGTTGCTTTTAGTCCATAAGAACAGACTAAATGTCAACATGAGAACTAAAACGTTCTGCTTACAGAATTGTCCCACATGCAGATTTCTGCAGTTTTATATTTGTGTCATTTTCTGCTACGGCAGATAACTGCGTTGAGTTTGCAGCAAAAAACGTGACATTTTCTAAAGCTCCAAAAAAAAAATGTAAAGGACAAAAAATCCAAGTGAAAATAATTGCTTTTTTTCTGACACTTATTCCTGAGTGATTTGGGGAGATCCGAAAAGTCAAATTAATAAAATGAAATAAAAACAACTTAACGTATTAATGTATTCTTGGCTCATGTATTCTTCTTTTCTATCACAGGATAAGAATCAGACTTCCCGTCGAGTCGGCACCACGTCAGTCGGGGACAGCGGCATCGGAGGACTTTCTTCTACAACTAACTTCTCTACTCAGCTTGAAGGTGAGGAGAAAAGCAAAAGACTTAAAAAGTAACATATTTTGGTGTTTTGATTTTAGAAGATATCATTCAAGTTAAAAATGACACACTAGTCACAGTTTAATGACTTGATTCTATAGAAAATCTGGATTTCGTAATAAGGATCATTTATAGACATGGTTATGCAGCTGTTTATGTGGACAGTATCCTAAAATAGATTCTGTTTTGATTAGACATTAAGTGATGTTTTACTGCTGTAGAAATGTTTGCTGATGGATTTCCTCCTCCTGTCTGCAGACTCTGACAGTGTGTGGTTTGAGCCGGACAGTCTGTCTCACAGCGGCGGGGACGGCCTGGAGGAAGGGGTGCAGTTTTCCATTTGGGTGTCCTTCTACGAGATCTACAACGAGTTCCTGTATGACCTGCTGGACGCGTCGCCCTCCTCGCAGCCCCGGAAGAGAGTTACTCTGCGGCTGAGTGACGACAAGCAGGGCAATCCTTACGTTAAAGGTAAGTCCGACTCGTTCACAGGGACACTTTCTTAATCTTATCTGACTGGAATGGCATTATAATTAAATTCTGGAAGCCTTGTGCCATTGCGCTTCATTAACCAGAATGTAACTGCAGTTAATTCACGCCCTATTTGAATAGGAGTGCAGCTTCTAATTGCGACAAATTGCAACTTCCTTTCCACCACACTAGATCTCACTTGGATCCAAGTCGGCAGCGCTGAGGAAGCCTGGAGGGTTGTAAAAGCTGGACGTCGTAACCAGAGCTTCGCCAGCACTCACCTTAACCAAAACTCCAGCAGAAGGTTGGATATATGAAATGTGTACTTTTTGCTTCCTTTCTTAAACAATATGTAATCGGTTTGATTGAAACTCTGATCACAAATGTATTTCCCAATAGCCACAGCATCTTCTCCATCCGTGTCCTGCACCTCCATCCAGAGGCCACTTCAAGCCAGGCCATGCACATCAGCGAGTGAGTTTCCCTCTTCGCTATATTTCCCATAATAACGCCCATGTTTTGCCTTTCAACAGTGGGGGGAGATAATGTTTTTGCCTGTGTCTTTGCGTTTGTCAACAAAATATCTTATGAACTACTGAACATAGTTTAATTAAAATTTCAATCAATCAATCAAATTTTATTTGTATAGCACATTTCAGCAGCAAGGCATTTCAAGGTGCTTTACATAATTAAAAAAAAACAAAATAAAAACAGCATGTGACAATGAATAAACAGTAAGAAAGAGACAAACATCAAAGACATCAAAACCCTGCACTCTAACCCTAATTTAGCCATAAGCAACTCTAAACAGGTGGATTTTAAGTTGAGATTTAAAGGCACCCAGTGTTTCAGCTGTTTTCTTTCAGAAAGTAATCATTGGATGTACCTCTAGAACTTTCGGAGTGAACCGGATTCAAGATGGCCATCACAGCCAACTGTCCTTAAAAAAAGAAAAAGAACTTGCTATAACTCATTCAAGTTTCCAGACATTGATCTAAAATTTGGTGTGGTAGTAGTTGAGACTGATCTCCAACTCATATTCTAAGCACTAACAGACTGATGAAGATCTTATGTAAAATTGTGCCATTAACTATCTGGAGTCAACTCTGTCTGTCAGCTAGTGAAATATTTTATGAACCACTAAATAGATTTAAAAAAAAACCTTTAGAAAATAATCATTAGAAGTACATCTACAACTGATTCAAGATGGCCTCCACAGCTAATCAACATTAGCCTACACAAAAGTGGTTGTAATGGTTTTATGGATATTAAGGTAGAATTTGATGTGGTAGTAGCTGAGAGTCATCCTCAACACCTAGGATAGTTTAAGTCAGGGATTGCCAATCCTGGTCCTCGAGGGCCACTATCCTGCATGTTTTACTTGTTTCTCTGCTCCAACACAGCTGATTTAAATCAATAGGTGATTAACAGGCTTCTGCATAACATGTAGAGGTAATTTAACCACTGAATCAGGCGTGTTGGAACAGGGAAACAAGGAAAACCTGCAGGATAGTGGCCCTCGAGGACCAGGATTGGCCACCCCTGGTTTAAGTGTAAGATTGCACTACAACTCTGTAATTTCTCAACACAAAGTGAATTTAGTTTAAAACTCCAGCATCAAACGTGGCGGGCAATATGAATTCCTTCAAGGAATGCCAGCCGTTAATTTTTTTTTAGTTCCCCTGAGATTTAGTAGCTTTCCTAACACACATTTCTATCTGCTCTGTAGACTGACTGTGTGCGATTTGGCTGGGTCTGAACGCTGCAAGGAGCAGCGTAACGGCGAGAGGATGAAGGAGGCCAACAACATCAACACCTCCCTCTTGACACTGGGGCGATGCATCGCTGCCCTGAGGCACAACCAGAACAGCAAGTATGCGGCGAACATAACAAAATTATACCCCGCGCCGCTTGAGCTCGATGTAAACGTCGGCAATGTGTCAAACGTGTCCACAGGCTGCGACCTCCTCAGGTGGTGCCCTTCAGGGACAGTAAACTGACCCGCGTCCTGCAGGGTTTCTTCTGCGGGCGGGGAACCTCCTGCATGGTGGTCAACATCAATCCATGTGCCTCCATATACGACGAGACCCTCCAGGCTCTGAAATTCTCCGCTATTGCCACTCAGGTAAGAAAGCACCCTTGTTCTTTAAATTTAGTGAACCTTTCTGAGTAGTTTAGTCCCACATTTAAGGAGAAGAAGAAAAGGGGGAAAAAAATAAGACATGACGTGAACGGTGTGGTTTCAGCTCGTCCACGGCCCGTCCACAAAAACCAGAGTTGCCTACATCCTATCTCTACTCCGCGAGCCGACAGCGAACAATGAAAGCACAGTGGTGGAGGAGGAAGAGGATGAAAGTGACATTGAAGATGGAGATATCTCCTTGTTAGATACTCAGGTATTGTCCTCCATCTTTCTTTCTAAGAGATAATTACCATTCCTGTTTTTATTAATGCGTTTAATCGTCACAAAATGCCGCCATTAAAGCTTTATCCAGGAGTGTTATGCATATTTAAAGGAACACTTAAATTATAATAAAATAATCATGTAAAGAAGATGTGTTTTTTCAATATTTTAAGACACCTAAAGCTAGTTGGCGTTCTAACTGTCCACTGCACATTATTAAGACTTTGCTGCAGACCGTCGATATCCTGAAAAGAGTGGTGCGGCGCCAGCAGAATGAGAAAGAAGTTCTCGAAGCTAACGTGAGAGAGGAAGTGGTCTCTGAGATGATGGAAGTCGTGTCTCGAATGCAAGAAGATTTCAAGTATGTGTTCTTTGTGGTTTAATATGATATTTAATATTTAAAACAAAAAGAACTAAAGAAGGACTTGCGGTAAATGTAAATCAATGTTTTCCATGTAACTGAACTTGGTGGCCATAGTTCAGGAGTTGTGCCATGAGGCCAATGTGTTAGTTTCATTAATGCGTACATATTTTGTGGAACATTAAATGCTCTAACTGAATAAGATGAATGTAGATGCCGAGCTGTGTTTTTGGATCCCACAGCGAGACCTTGGAGACTCAGATGGCTCTAATCGAGGAGAGGTACGAGACCAAGCTAACCATTCTGGAGACGCATCTGAAGAAATTCTACAGCCAGGAGCTGAAGGTCCGACCTGGTGTTGAACAAAGTCTGCAGTATGTAAATTCTGCACATATATAATTATCTTTTCCAAAGTCTACAGAGTATCTGTTTTTTGTTGTTGTAGGAGCGTGATGAAGTGATTGAAGCTTTGTCTGCTTCCCTTGAAAAGAAGCAAAACAAAGGAGAAAGAGTCCCCCTACCGGCACCTCTGGGGGACTCTGAGGGCCCCCGACGTTCTCAGCGCCTCTCTCAGATTGGAGTAAACAGACTGTGCTCTGAACTGGACCAGTGTCGCGCCGAGCTTCTTACCAAGACCCAGGGTACAGTGTGACTTCCAGCCTGATTATGTTGGGATATTATTAGTGGTTGTTAGAATTTTTGAGCCGTTTGTCTGTGCAGAACTGACGATGCAGCTCGAAGTTCCAGGTTCAGACAGCCTTCTCACCAACGCCGTAGAACGCAAGCTGCAGGCGGGTCAGCGGGTCAGTAACCGCCTCGCCATTACAGACCTTTTTTTTTTTTTTGTTTGTTAATATCACTGCTTGTTCATGTTTGTGCTAAAAATGTTTTTTTTTTTTGTTTATTTTTTAAACAGAACCTGCAACAGCTGCGTCTGGACTTGCAGAGGTTGGGATCTGATCTGCAGTCTGGGGAAAGAGCTTGTTGTCGCAACACGGGAGGCGAGAGGCTGCGGCACACGTTAACAGCCGTGGATGAGATGCTGATTAGACAGGTACAACCATGTGCAATGTGTGAGAGCATATTCATTTACAAACTGAACACTCTTTGTTCTGATTGAATACTGAAAAGTTGTCCTTTTTTTTGCCTCTCCACGTGTAAAATTTTAAAATGGAGCTACTTTGAATATGATATTGTCAATGTTTGAGATGATAAATGATCAGTTTTAATGTGAAAATTCTCATTTTAAATGCTCTTTTTCTCTCCTTTTGCTCTTTTTCTAATATTCTTGATGCACAGCCAGCTTAAAAACTAAATTTAGGTTCCTAACACCTTCACCAGGTGGTTACTGAGCTAATGAAAGCATGTTGCATTGCACCCCTTGCACTTTCTGTCACCTCCAATCTCATCCTTCACCCCCCTCCTTCCCTCCCTCTGTGGTCTCGCCTAACCCTGTCAACTGACTTCTTCTCAGAACCAGATCTTGATGGAGCTCCAAAACAACCTGACGCTGGTCAAAGCCGAACTGCGGCGGAAAGTGGAGGCTCTGGCCCAGATGCAGGCGTCAGGATGTGGCCGGCCGCCCCCTGCGAGCTTCGCTGTCCCCGGCACGCCAGGCTCCTGCACAAAGCGGGGCTGCGTGGCCACCACCCCGAGCGAAACCGAGAACCGGCCCCCGCAAAAACGCCAATTTTTCCAGTCCCTGTTTCCGCCGCGTAAATACAACACCCGCGCCGCCGAAGGGAACGTCACCCCGTACTCAAGGATCCTGCGGTCTCGCCAGCCGTCTCCTCCTCCCAGCCCTGTCCTCACCCCACGTACCCTCAGGGGGAAGTACTGAGCTCTTCAGGGCCCCGACATTTCTAAAATGCAAAACCTAATTGCTGGATAACTTTATGGCATTTCTTGAAAGTATTTTGTATCCTATATTTACATTTTTGCAGCGCAGTTTACTCATCGTCAAGCCAAAGACCGTTATATTCTGATAAAGCCAGTTAAAAGAAATAAGTGCTTTAAAAACTGCAGTAAAACTGCTCAGCATCTAAAGGACTTTGAGGTCAGAGTAGTGCATGAGTGTGGAAACCGTTTGAACTGTGTTGCCTTCACGTGCTTTGATTGTACTTCCTTCACTATAAATCTGATGTTTGCTCACTTTTAAACTGTAAGATTACTAAAAAAAAAAAGTAACCAATGCTGAAAGGTTTCAGTCGCTGCTTTGTTGTGAAACTATCTGCTGGTGGGTGTTTGTTATATTTCCGTCTCAATTCTTTTCAAATAAAATTATGTTTTTATTTACCGACTTTCACATCCCTTTAATGTAGTTGCATGTCTAATTCTGTGTTTCTTTTTCTTGCAACGATTTTGGCATTTTTATTTTTCACTTTGTGGTTTTGAAAGGGTTTATGGACAGAAATTTACCCAGGTCTGTCACATTTGAAATGTTTGGCTGTAGTCTTCTTGTAAAGTATACACCAGGAGCAGAAACTTGCTAGGAAAATTAGTTGCTGTTTATTTGGTGTTTCGATGTATTTACATCTACACAGCACTGAAGATCTGAACTCTGTTCATGTAAGTAATTCAAGGTCTTCCTTTGTATCGAGTGTGTCACCTTCAGCACCTTTATTTGTACTCCAAACCTTTTCTATAAACTTTATGGTTGTATTAAAGCATATTTTTAAGAACACGTGTGTATGTGCAGTCTTTAAACTGAATTACAGCGAAATGTTTGGACAGAAACGTTCAAGAAAGCAACATTACATACAAATGCAGTTTATTTTCATATCTTTTCCAGAATTGTCTTCTAGCAAAGTCCATGTCAGAATAACCCAAATAGTCCATTTGAAGGCCAGTTGGCGTCACGGTGTGAAGGAGATCAGGTTCAGAGGGGACACCCTCCTGACCGGCGTGTTGTTGTTTGAGAGCGGTGCAAACAGATCTGCAGATGGAGTCTCGATCTGATCTCTGACCTGTGAGATCTGCCTCAGCAGCGCCTTCCCCTCTTCGCGGGCCTGCGGAGTGGACCAGCGACACCAGTGAGCGCAACACTCCCGAGTCGGGGACAGCGGCAGGAAGCTGAGAGGGCGCGAGAACACTTACGTCGTTGTAGTCACAGCAGCGCTGGGCGCAAATGGACGCCTCGTTGTAGAGCTTGTTCTTGAAATAGTACTGACCCATGTACCTCAGAGCCGTGCTCACCTCAGCATGCTCCAGTTGTTCCTGACAGAATTTCAGTTCACATCAAACACAAACCACGACTTAAAGCAAGTTTCAGCTCATGGTTGCTTGTTCATTTATTCAAAATTAAAAACCAGCGCGACATGAATCTAACACTTATCCAATCTGTGCAGACCTATAGGTCTACATCAAACATAAAGCTCCAATTACAATTACAAAATCCCAAATCTAAATCATAAATGAAGCTCAAGACTGAAAGTTTTAATTTTAAAAAGCTCACCCCACAAGAGAAAATGTCTTGAATATAACGCATGTAACACTGGGCAGCATCGTCCGACTCGTTCAGCTGTTCGTGGAGCCTGTGGGCGAACAAGGAAAAACCTTTACATTACCTAAAGGTAACATACAGTAAGCAATAATTGCATACTTTTTAGATTTTTCAAGAAAGAATGAGAAAACGAATGCTTACTTTGCCAATTTGAGCAAAGCCATTTTTTCTACATCACCCACAGAGTACGCCCTCCAGTAGCACTGAATGCAAACAGAATATATAGTGAAAATCAAAATTTAAAGATAAAACTCAAGAAATCATTGAAGAATTCAGAAGTGTGACGGCTGAGACGTACGCACCTTCTTTGCTTCCACTTGCTGCGATAGTTTTTCGTAGCTTTCGCCCAGTGCAACCAACATGCGTGAATCACTGGGTCTAGACAAAGAAAAGGTGACGATCACATTTTCAATTCTGTAAAATTTTAAACTAAAATAATGCAAAGCATCAGCTAAAATATATTAAAATTGCTACCTTAGCTGGTGAGCCTTTCTGTAATAGTATAAACAGTAGAAGGGCATCTTAAGGATCTCATATGTCTGACCCAGGCCATACCAGGCCCGGTAGTCCCGCTTGTTCACTTCAATGGCATGCCTGATGGAAAAAACCCCCAAAAGAAACAGTGACGCAACGCTTCAGGACAGTCGATTTAAATCTTCACACTGTGTGAAAGCTTACAACTAACAGTAAGACATGCAGTCTAACCTGTAGGCCTGAATGGCAGCTGAAGTGTTCTTCATTTCCATGTACTCGTGGCCCATGAGGGTCCAGGCTCCGAGACAGCGAGGGTTCAGTTTCAGGGCCCGCTGGAAGTAGAGGGCTGCTTTCTCATGTTGAGAGCGTAAGCTGTAGTAGTTACCTACAAATCAAATAAATGTGAGATTTAAAAAAAAAAAAGAGATAATAAAATAGTTTTTTCTTTGTTTATTTACAAAGTGCAGCAGACAGTATTTGATCAGATTGTTTCAACGGTTACCAATAACGCAGCACGTCTCCACTCTGTACTTGTCGATCTCCACCAGGTTGTGGGCCAGGTAGCTCAGTTCTGGTTTCATACTCTGTAAAAAGCACAAACTTAGCTGGTCAAACAAAGTGACTCCTGCATCTTTGTGAAAAGCACTTCATCCTTAATGATCGTATTCTCTGTAGCTCAGATCCGAGATGAAGAGGGTGAACTCACTCTGACATAAAGCAGGTTAGAAAACGTGTCCATGTTGTCGATGCGATACGGATCCTGCTCCCTCAGCTCATTGAACAGCGCCAAAGCTTGGTCGATATCTTAAATACGCAGAGACAAATGGCTGTGAGGTCACTTAGGATTTTCCAAACATTTGAAAGTGCCGTTAAAAAAGTGGAAAATGAACCTCTGAAGTTGTGGTGGGCCACTGCAATCTGGGAGATGATGTACGTGCTTTTGGAAAAGCCGGCCTCGATGAGGTTCTGGTATTTTTGCAATGCTTCTTTGATCATCTGCAGCTCTGTGTACATGTGGGCCATGAAGAAGTCTTTAATCCAGCAGTCCGGCAGAGACAGAGACTTCAGCTGAAAAGAGACCAGGTAGAAACAACCACAACACGGTGGTCGCAGTTAAAAACCCAGATGACATATCAGCATGTTCATCGTTCTGCTGTGAAAGGCAAAAAGAACAGTTCCAAACTAAGTTTTACCATTTCAATATTTGTGACAAGGTTACTGAGCTCCAGCCATGCTCCCCAGTGAAGAGGAAGCGCATGAATTGCCTCAACAAACACTTTCACCGCCTCCTTCAGGAGATCAAGCTTTCGTAGAACCACGCCATACCTGTGTTTTCACACACAGAAGTGAGAAACAATGCCACCTTATTCCTCTGCATAATGTTAAAGAAAACTGTTCACTTTGGCAGAAGAAGCTCTTACAGATACAGCGTGAAGCTGTCCAACTCTCCTGCAGAGTGCTTCTTACTGAGCTCCACTCTCAGCTCTCGTAAAGCTTCATTGCGCACTTGACCTTTTTCCAGAGGACCTACAACCACACAAACATACAAAGAGGTAAATAAAGAAAAAAGCTCTTTTATTCTTTTATTGATGGACAAATAAACAAAAAAAAAGTCCTCACCCAAGCTGTCCACTGTCTCATCATCTTTCTTTTTCTCTCCAGACTAAAAATGAGCAAAGATACCTTTTTTAAAATTCTTTCAACACACAGCAAAGTGAAGGCAGTCTTGTCACAAAATGTCACAGAGGATTTAAGGCGTGAGGCCAGCCCGGTGTTGACAGAATCTCACCAGATAGCGTGAATACATGTAGAGGAAATAAGCCTTCTGACTGCAGCAGCCTTTCAGGAAGTAAGCAGCACGGTCATACTCCTTCAGGTCAAAATACGATTTGGCCAGCGTAAGTGCATCCAGGTCTTGTGCATCGTCCTATATATGAAGCAGGAAATAAAAACAAAAAGTCATCTTCAAACCGTTTATTCAAATCATTACATATCAATTCAAATCATAAACCTTTTTGTTGTAAATACAGTGCTTTTTTTTACAGATTCATGAATAAAATCTGTCTTCAGGGGGCATTTTACGTGTAAAAGTGATCAGCTCTACTGATTTTAATTTCTATTTGAAAGACCTAAAACTATCATATTCTAATGATCACATAAATTATTATAATAAAAAAACAGACTGGATGATACTAAAAAGTTTCTTAGCTTCAATAAGTCCAACAACGGGTCAAAATAAACACAGAATTACATCTGCAAGCAAAATCTGTTGACAAATGCTGAAAACAGCTTGTTGTCTGGAACAGCAAAACATCAGTGATCATATTATTCCAAGTGGTAAATACAATCATTTGATCTGAGGAATAATTATAAAGAAGCAGAGTCTTCTATAGAAAGAGGTCTGGTCAGGATGAGGATAAGTTTAAATGCACAACCAGAGTTGTCACCACCGTGTGACACAACAACAAACTGAGCCAAGAAATCTCTGTATGCGGACATAAAATCAAATCAACTTCATTTATAAAGCTTATTTGAAACTGGAGCTAACCAAAATAATGTAAACAAAGTTATAAAGCACAAAACAATGATAAATAAGAACTTTAAAACCAAATAAAATCAGAAGATATCCTTTTAAAGGTGGTAGTTTTGTGGGCGGCTTTGGCCTAATAGTAAAGAAAGTTATCCTCTGATTCCCTGCCCTGAAGTGTCACACAGCCTCTGATTTGCCCCTGAAATGCCAGTACTTTTTCTGACAGATTGGACTGAACGAATAGACTTAAAAACCTTATAAAAACACTAATAAATCCCAGGAAGTCTGGGCTGTAAACAAACCTCCGTGAAGGGGGCTGCTGGGGGTAAATCCTCCTTGGAAAGGGGCTCCAAAGAAAAAGCCAATTCAGAAGCCCTGAAACGTAAACAGGACAGAACAGGTGTCTAATTTTATCCAGCTTCATTTAATGTGTTTCCGTCTGAGGAACAACAATTAACAAGAAATGGAATCAGCAGCATAGCATTATGAAGGATATCCCATCACATTAACTCTATTTTACATTTGTATTATGGCTTTGACTAAACTGACAGTAAAGTTAACAATCTAGACTATAACAATACAGCATATTTATTGTGCTCAGTAAAAAATAGCAAAGCTAATAAACGTTTTTTATTAGCAATGCTAAAAAGCTAACAGTGGAATCATAACGCTTCATAGAAGTTAGATTTTTTTAAAGGTAGAAAAGTGAAACAAACACGCAGTTAATGTCATATTAATTGTTCTTGGTTTTACCATTTAGCGCTATGTAAAAGTCCTCTTTCTTTGCACAGCGATATGACAGATATTAGCTGCTTTTTTATTTGGACCAAGTCCCCGAAATCATTGCACAGAGCCGCCATTTTCATATTGTACTAAACAGGCAGCCGATTGGTGGAAGAGCTGGGGGTCCATTTCCTCTTTTCTCGTCCCTTTCAAAATAAAAGACTGGCTTTTATTTTTCTCCAGAGCGCTTTGAGACGTATGAAAAAACTTAAAGCAGGTAAAGACTCAACAGTGAAAAAAAAACACATTTTCAGGCATTAGACTGAGTTAATACCAGAGAATTTTAACAAAATAAGTAATAATGTTGTACAATACAACAAAATTGACAAAGAA
Organism: Kryptolebias marmoratus; assembly: GCF_001649575.2. NCBI lineage: Eukaryota > Metazoa > Chordata > Actinopteri > Cyprinodontiformes > Rivulidae > Kryptolebias > Kryptolebias marmoratus. The sequence goes on from NC_051442.1 coordinate 13,574,571, forward strand.
ATATAAAAAGACAGAACAACAACTACAAAAAAAAAAAAAACAAAGAAAAAAAGGACTAAGTATGAATGGTCTGTTAATTGGTAAAAAAGACAGCTTTTAACTTTTTTCAGATTTTGAAAACATTAATTAAAGATTTACTGTATAGCTGAAACTCATTATAAGAGGGTTATGTATTTTTAAGAACTTTGCTTGGTGGCTGTAGTGTTTTTGCTAACCATAGCTACAATTCTGTCAGCCATCAGGTTAACCTGGTTGTCTTTTCCAATTTGCAAACTCTAAATACTGTAAAAGCTTGAATGTTTCACTGGAGTTTACTCTTGAATTACGTTTTTTTTTTTTTTTTTGTGGGGGGGGGGCTATGTCTAAATTTCTACTGATTTTATGCTGCTGGATTTTTAATAGAAGCTATTTACTTAACAAAAATGTATGTATTTGTTTTCAAGAAAAATTGCAGCCTAAGTTTACATCAGTTTATGGAATACAAAACTATTAGTAGCATGTTATTTGAAAAGTCCTTTTTTATAACCATACAAGAGCATCACCAGGGCTTTTTGAGCTATATTTAATCAATGGCTGAGATTCCTGTTTGCCCCGAGCTGACAGCTCTGTTAGCCCTGAGCTTATGAGTTATTTCACACTCAAAACCTCAACTGTGCCACCATTAACCAAGGCTTGACCCTGCCTTGCAGCAGGGTTAAACCCAAGCTTTCAGGGGATAGCATGCCTTTAGAATTTGGGTTAAATAACTGGTGTGAAGGTGAGGTTAAAGCAAAAACAATGAATGTTCTCTGTCACATCAAATCACTTCAGCACAGCCGGGCTGACGGCGGAGGCTCTGTTGATTCTACTATTCTGTCTTTGGGAGTTTGTATAACCTGGATTGTCTTTCATTTGAAAAGTTTTAGCTTGAGTTTATTTTTTGGAACAAAGAGAGCAACTACAAACATATAAACGTCCTTCTGAAATTTGGTGTGGGAGTAGCTGAGTCTCATCCTCAACCAACACTCTGAGCGCTAACAGATCTCATGAGACCTCGTAAAACTGCATTTACAAATTTTATCTGGCTCCTAAATTGGTAAAATGTTTGATATTGAAATCTTTCATTTAAGTTTAAGCTCTAACATGCTCCATCCACCATTATTTACACCAGAGTTTTAGGTTAATCTTATGATGAGAAGGGACATCACATCTAGCAATTACCCAGTTTCATTAAAACACATTCAGAGTTCATGAGATAACAAAGCCTTGATAGAAGTTTAACTTGGTTTAAGACAGTTTTAATTATCTTTATTTGGCCCCGTTTGTATTGGAGATTCTTTTAAATATATTCATAAAAAAAGTAAAATGTTTTTTCTTTACTTTTTGCCTCTTTCAGTGGTGGTTGTGCTGCTCAAAAAAGATCAGCGTCAAATTCACAGTATTAAAAGAGGAGGAATAGTATGTTCCTCCATTGTATGAAAGGTAAATGATATCTGACTGCATTTCTGCCCTCTGTGTTTCACTGGTGAAGAAAAGACAAAACCTATCTCCTTATTTGTCAGAATCAGAGACATTATTTGCTGTGGGGTTTCCACTGCCTGGCACAGAAATACCTGAACAGGCTTTGATATTTAAACCATTAAAATTCTCCTTCTTCCTGCAGTTTGATGGAACGAATCTTACAACAATTTAAGGCCTCTTTAAATGGAAACAGAGAGATTCATGAGGGCGTTTTCAGCTGTAATATTGGTGACACCAATGACAAATGTTTGCAGCTGACAAATCTTTGCCAGATGCAAAAGGTCAGAACTTCGAAGCGAGAGGAATTCTTAAACCCGCCTCCTTCCCTTTAAAATGTATGTAATGACAAAATGGAAAGCGTAATGAATCAGGAACAGCCTGTGCAGGTGTCCACACTCACAGCTGCCCTTTTAACCTCAACTGCAAATTCACTTTGATCATGAAAAAAGCTTTGGCCAAGATATTTTCCTTCCGACGAAACATTTCTTGTTTTTATTCACACAGGAATCAAAATCAGCAGAGTTATCTGTAGTTGCAGACGTCGAACAGGCTGAAATCCACGTGAGTCTGAAGGAGCAACTCTGTTCAGTATTACAAACGTGTGGTACGCACAAAACACACGCTGTAGTTCACATAAACTACCATTTTTGTCACCTGTGTTATACTTTAAAGTTGAATTGACTGTTTAAATCAGGGGTGGCTAATCCTGGTCCTCGATTTCCACCATCCTGCATGTTTTACTTGTTTCTCTGCTCCAACACACCTGATCTAAATCAATGTATGATTAACAGGCTTCTGCAGAACATGAAGAGGTAATTTAACCTCCAAATCAGGTGTGTTGGAGCAGAGGAACAAGGAAAACACGCAGGATGGTGGCCTTCAAGGACCAGGATTGACCACCCCTGATTTAGGTGATCTGATAAAAACAGACCCAATGTTGCCAGGAGGTGGCACTGTTTAACTACATTAAAGAGCTCAAAATGTTGTGAACTATTTAAAAATCTCTTTTTGTTTATTTTAAATTAGTGTGTTGATCTAATTATATGAGGTAAATAAGTTTAAATTTTTAAATGTCTTCCTGAAACGATCTGTCAGTGTGACCGTAAATCTTCCGCAAAACAGATTAGTTGATCTGTGTCCTTTTTCTTGGAAGAAGAAAAAGAACAGCAACAAAAATGAAGTTAGGAGTGTTATGTTTGAAATGTCACTCCTAATTGGTGGAATTGAAGAACTGAGCTGGGATTTATAATGAGAAATAAATTGTCTCTGGTCCCTGAAGAGTCCTTAAGGGGATGAGAGGATGACACAGTTTCAAATATGTACAAAGTAAAGGGAGAACAAGTCACATGGAAATGCTGCACAATGCTGAGGTTCTGCTTGGAGGGTTTGATATGACATTTCCAGAACATTAAAAAAACAGCTTCAATTATTCGCTCACAAGACAACAAAATATCATTTCCCTTCACTCTGATGTGATGCGGGGTCTGCAATCAGCCCCTCGTGTTTCTAACCCACTGTTGGACATCATCTGTCAGAGGTGCCTCCTTATTTTCTCCACAGAGCAGAAGCCACTTAAAGAGACTGACAAAGTAATCAAGTAGAGCTGCGGTTTACAAGGCCGAGCACACGGCTCAGTGAGCAGGTTGAAAAAGGGTGCAGATGCAGGACAAATTGTCCATCTCTTCCACTCAGTCCTTCTTCATTTATACTTATACAGCTATGGAAACACCGACACACACACACACACACACAGGCGCACACCAACACACCTGAAACCTTGTTTTTTTCCTCCTTGCCTTTATAGCAGCTACTTCACTTCAACATCCCACACACCACCTGCAGGTATGGGGCAGTGAAGTGCAAGATGGAATCTACTGAGACAGAGATTTGAGGCATTTATGTAACTGAAGAAAAATATGCACTTTAAGCATACAAATATGCTTAAAGTGATAGTTCAGATCCTTTAAAGTGGTGTCTTGTGAACAGAACAATTAATATCTTGCATGTTGTAGGTAGCTCTTTGAACAATCTGAGTTTGAAGAAATCCAGTTTAATTCTGATCAGATCAGGGAGCTAACAGCTAGTTGAACCATCTTCAGTATTAAAAATGTCATGCATTTCCTGAAAGAATGTATATCCCCATTCGCCTTTCAAGCAAGAGATTTAGACTAAGATCTTATGTTGAAAAAGGTGATTAGCCATTTTTGTTTGTCCTTGTAATTAATGTTTTGCACACTCTCATGCAATGTCATGAGATGTCACGCTCAGAGTATGTGTTGTGATCAACTATCAGCTACCACCACACCAAATTTTAGGTCAATATCTGTAAAACGCACTGAGTTATGGCTGTATTTTTTTAGAATTAGTTAGCTGTGGCTGCCATCTTAAATAGGGCTGACTCCAAAACTTAATTAGTTATAGTCAGATATGTATCCAATGATTACTTCCTGCAAGTTTTATTAAACTTTGTCCAGTGGTTCATGAGATATTTTGCTAAAAGACAGGCACATGAACACATGCACAGACACAAACAAGGGCAAAAGGCATTAAAAGATTTTTAAAACAACATTCATATGAACTGCTACAAAATGGTGTGAGTGAGTGTATACCTCCAGCTGGAGATTTACTAAATCTAAATAATGCCTGCTTTAACACATGCTGTTTTTACTTTGATTACATATGTCATTTTTCAGACCAAAATTCTCCAACAATATCTGTACATGTGAAGTGAGCCGCAAGTAGATTCTCCATTAGTACAGAAAAAAATGGTCAGCTTTGACTTCAAAGGAAGAGATCAGTTTCAGCCGAGCTTGATGTGAAGGAGTTTTATGTGTTTCAGTTCAGATAATACCCACTCAAACTCAGAGAGAAATCCTGTCTATTCTTCCTTTTATTTTTCTATTTTTTTTTATTGCTGTATGTCACATTTGAAATGATGTCAAACCCAAACGTGTGTTTTAGGCCAAGAATCAGCCACGTTTTCCCTTAAAGTGAAGCCTTTTTTGTACATCTGTTTCTGTTTTTGTAAATAAGCATGAACAGAGGCTTTGCAGACAGGCTGCGTCCCTGCAGTTTTGATCTTCGGGGCCTTGTGCAGGACCCTCTGATTGGCCACTGATGATGTTGTTTAGCTGGGTTGAGAAGAGCCAACAGCCATGTCATCAGCGCAGCCACCACCTGAGCACTGGGCACTGCACCACACTCACTGCCTACACAGTGACACAGACACACACTGCTTTGTACTAAAAGGTTTGCTGTGGAGAAAGTGAAGTATATATATTCCAAAGGGCAAAAAAAACAGGCTGTTCAGGTAATGACACTGAGGCAATTTTGAGGTTTTAAGTCTTCTTTCCACCTCGAAGTGCACAGACAGGTTGTCAACTGCAGGGTAATCTGGCATTTCTTCTCCCTTTTTTTCTGCTCCCGACCATGGCGAAAGGGTTTTGATTGAGGTTACAAGAGGAGATAGGGAAGGAGGAAGAGAGAGAGAGAGAGAGAGAGAGAGAGAGAGAGATTGAGAGAGAGAGAGTTGTTCTGTCCATCACTGCTGCTGAACTGCATCCTGCACCACGTGTCGTGGCCCCAGAAGCAAAGCCAGGCCATGGCTAATGGCTGAGACAGATGTGTCGTGTCTGTGCACAGAAGGAGAGAGAGATGTGTTTTGCTTATGGGATTAATTTGCCTTTTGGGACAGGTGCTGAGGGGAGCAGGAACAGACACAATAAGTCTAAAGTTACAACTTCAACCCCCCCCTCCCTCCAAGTGACAAAACTCCACAGAAGAGTGAGAGCATGTAACTCACTAATTCATGTGGAAAATCTCTGTCAGCGCTGTGCTTTTACGCCATCGTTTCTGCATCCTGTAATTCAACACCATTCATGCTCTGATTTTTTTTTTTTTTTGGCGGGGACGGCTAATGTTGCCAGCTGGTCGTAACAAATTACACCAAGTCAGTCTGAGTCACCCCTGATTTAAACCATACACTGCATCATAATTTAACTGACACATAAAAGGAACCATCTGTCAGGTTTAACTGAGCCCAGGTTTATAAATTCGGGCTTTAATGATTTCATATCAAAGCGCTTGCCGTCTGCTGCAGGAGTTATGTCGTATGGATGAATCTGGACAAGGTATAAGCCACTCAAATGTAATTATCAGCAGATGTAATTTAGGTCAGAAATGGCAGCACAGATTTTTGGATGGGGATGATGGGTTGCTGCACCCCCAGGCTATGTAAATACATTATTTAATACTGTTTGATTCATGACTTTATACATGAATTCTGATATAAATTCTGTTTCCTCCATGGTACCTTGAAGACATATTACTAATTTATAGCAGGACGTTGTGTTCTCTGTTCCCTGCACCGGCTGCACAGGGCTTGCTGGTAATTAGCAAAAAGAATAAAGAATTTCTAGCTATTGTTATGTTTATTAACATTTTTAAACTTGTATCATTTTGCCCACCCTAAATTAGCTTTGAACTGATAAAATCCTTCGCTCAAAGTCAGGTAAGAAAGTGTTTGTTATTCGCTGCTGAACAAGGATGTTATTCAAGATTAATGTGAAACATTTGTATTACATGTTCAGGCAACCATTAGGCCTTATAATGATGAGGAAAAAGACAGGAACTGATGGGAATTACAAGAAATGCAGGACAGAAAAAGAAGTGCTGAACAGAAAATAATTAATAAAAAGTCTTGCATGCCATGAAGAAATTTTAAATTACGATCATGTTATATTGAGAAATCATGGATTTGTGGTTGTTTTGGTCAAACCTTGAAAATAGTATGATGTGTGAGCTTGTTAGGTGTAATTTTGTGAGATTTGAACAACCTGTTTGCCCTTGGAATATGAGTTAGGGATGACTATCAATCTTTCCCACAATAAATTTTAGCTCAGTATATGCAAAACTGACCGAGTTATAGACATGGATTTGTTAAATTGGATTAAATGCAGATTTTAATGAGTTGTGGATTTACATTCAATGATTGATTTCTGAAACTTTCGAGAAAGTCTGTTCTGTGGTTCATGAGATATTTTGCTAAGAGAGAAACAGGGTTGACTCTAAGTGTTAATACCAAAGTTTATACAAATATTTTGCACAGTTTATGTAAAGTATATGTTGTGAATGACACTGAGCTAATATCACACCAAGTTTTTGCACAATATCTGAAACATTGACTGAATTATACCAATTTTTGTGTTTTCTAAGGTGAGTTGGCTGTAGCAACCATTTTAAATGGAATTCTCACCAAATTGTAATCCACCGTAGATGTATATACAATAATCATTATCTGAAAGTTTTAATAAAATCCGTGCAATTATTCATGGGATTTTTTTGTTAATAGACAATCAGAGTTGAAACCAAACAGTTGATGGCAAAATTTTAAACAAAAATCTTGTGGAAACTGTTAGTCTATGTCGTGGATGACCCTCAGCTACTACCACGTTGAATTTTAGCTTAATATCTTTAAAACTGACTGAGTTATTGCCATTTTTGTGTTTTTTAAAGTCAGTTGAACAGGGTTGACTCCAAAGGTTGTAGATGTACATCTAATGATCATTTCCCATGAATGTGAAATGAATATCATCTACTTTTTTTTCTAATTTGAAGCAGGTGATATTCCAAGTCAAGGTAGATCATATCCTCTTTAAATTTGTATAAATGTCTGTCAGTCAGTCTATCAAGACCTCTGCTTTGCCACATGGAGATAATTTAAAAAATACATTGCTGTGATTACTTTGCAGGAAAAGGTAATTTAAATGTCCCACAAACCCCTTCATTCAGGGATCAGTTTTAAGGGTATTGAGTTTCAACATTTGTGCAAGGAATATATTTATGTGCAAAATGTATATGTATGCTTTTACAGCTCAGTTTATTAGGTTTTAAAACATAAAATTGTTTGATTCTTGCCAGGTTTTAGAACCTCGGATCGTGAGGAGTAAAACATTAACCACAGTATTACAATGCACTGTTTATTTTTTAACAAAATATAAACTTATGCAGAAGAATAATAAAAAAAAAACCAAGAACAATTCAGATTTTTCTTCATCAACGAGACAGAAGCCGGAAAGCCGTAACCGAAGCTGATTAATTGATGATCACCAACTGGGAGCTTCTGCAGAAAGCAGAAGTGTTGACAGTTTGTTGCTCTGTAGGATTCACACAATGCCAGGGAGGAAAGACACCAGCAGTGATCTGACAGAAACTGTTGCTGCTCTTTAATTTGGAAACAGTTAAAAGGCCATTTCACCATTCTTTTATTCACTATCTACAGCAAGAAAGTTTCCTCACAAGAGGAATTAATTCAGAGCACTTACCCACTGTCCCAGGAGTGGAGATCCTAACAGGTTCACTTTAAGATCTGACCCCTCCTGTTTTTAGAGAAGTTTTAAAAGACTCAAGAGCAGCACCTCTGTTAATACGATGTACTCAATGTTTAAGTTTATGGTAGTAAATATTAACAAGAACAATGAACATGCATGGCTTGACTGGGAAAGTTGACAGAAGAAAGAAAGTTTATCTTTACTTTATTGTAAATTTGTGTTTGTCTGTGATCAGGTAATTGCCCGTGTCTGTTTGTCTGTTAGCAAAATATCTAATAAACCATTGAACACATTTTAGAGAAACTCTCAGAAAGTAATGATTGGATGTGCATCTATCAAACCCCTTTACGATGGCCGCCACAGCTAATAGCAAACACAGAAATGTCTGTAACTCAGCCTTTTTTTTAATAAATATTGAGGCAAGATTTGGTGTGGTAGTAGCTGAGAATCATCCTCAACACATATTCTAATCACTAACACATTGTGCCAGATTTTTGCCAATAATTAGTGTATATGGGTGAATAAATTGGACAAAAAGAAAAAAATGCAAGTTAATAAAATGTAGTAAACAACACAGGTATTATTAAGACCCTTTTAAAAAAATCAGGCATTGCGTTGTGGTGAGCTTTCTAAGTCCTTCCAATGGTGTTATACATTTAATTACTTCAAGTTCTTGGTGCTAAATATAGTTGTAAAAGCTACTGAATTATGACACTCTATATGCTTTAAGTTTTCCTCACATCGCTCCTTTTTATATAAGAAATTAATGACACTGCATAATGTGTCATGTGTGAAGATCTCCTGATGCATACAATCTCAGAATCTAAAAAGGTGGTACTTGTAACCATGACTGTATCTATGCAACAAGTCCTTCTCATGACGGAAAAAACACAGCGCACCTTATACTTGATCAATAATGAGACCCAGCAGCGCAAATGTCAAAGGAGTTAATTTAAAACTGCAAAATGTCATCGAAAAATATATGACCGTGTCCGAAAAGTCTACCCTTAGTAGGCAGGAGATTTGACTCTGCGTTTGTCCAACTTTCACAGAGAACCAATGTCATTCACCTTCATGAACGTAAGTTTATAAATTAATTCAGACTTTCTGCTTTTAGGGTCTTCCTCAAAAAATGCAGAGGGAATGCTGAGCACTGAGTGACTTTGCTGAAATCAGCTGAAGAAGCTAAAACTGAGTTATTCAAGGTAAAAGAAGCAGAACACTAGCTAAAAGATACAAGCATCAAATGGTTAGCTAAAGGTAAAAAAAAAGTAGCTAAAAGTAGCTAAAGGCTAGCTAAAAGTTAAAAGGAGGAGAACAGTAGCTAAATACCAAAGGTTTTTTAAAAAGACAAATATAGAGCTAGCATGCAAAGCAGATTTCTAAAAATAACAACACGGTTTTTGAAGGAATTAGCAAGATCTCATTATATTTTGGGAAAAATATTGGTAAATAAAAGCTATAAAAGTTACAAAAACCAAAAGCAACAGCACCCATGGACTGAATGAGCTTTACTTTCTGACTTGTGAATGGCTAAAATAGCACAAAGTATGTAGAAGTAGTTAGATTGCAGTTACCAAAAACAAAAAACAGAAAAACAATCATGTGGCTGCTGAATCAGTGTTCTCACATTTAAGCTTTTTAAAACTATATCTCTGATAAACACACTTTCTGTTGCATTGTTTTTACGCCATGATTTGTTACCGTTTTAATTTATGAATAAAAATGATTACTGTTTTCCTGCTTATGGGACATTTTTTATGTTTATGAGACATAAAGGTGAATAAAAATGTGCCATGGGTGTTTAAATGTCCGGCTACATTGGTTTAAAATGAAATCTCAGGTTATTTAAACTGAAAACACCTGTGCAAGAGATGAAAAACACCACCACAGTCCACACAATTTTTCATGTTGACGGGTGAACCAAGGTAGCCATTAATTCTAAAGGTGAGGTCATTTGTGCCATTGTTATGCACTGCTGCTGCTATATATTCACATAGCATTTTTTACTGTTTTGTTTGCTTCACTGAAAGCCCAAACTGAGTCTATTTGTCTTTTTGCGGGGAGCTCGCATCCATTGTTGTGATCTTGTTTACATCCTGCCGGAGCAAATATCTTTCCCTGTGAAGTGGCTCACCTCGTGTTGCTCAGTGGAAGGTTCCCACGCTTAGCATTCATGCGACCATGTTTGGTAACATTACACCAATCTGCCTTCTGAGCTCCCTGATGACAAGCAGCAGGTGACGTGTCTCAGCGGACAGAACACTCGAGCAGATTTTCATGTCGAACACTGATGCTTCCCGCCTGCAGACTCTGCTGGGACTGGCTGGCGCTCCCAGCAGAGTCAGGCTGCTCCTCTCAGGGAGGTTCATTTGTGGAGCTTTGCATCAGATCACAAACCCTGTCTGTGAGCGACCGCTTTTCTGGGAATCAAAGAAATGCTTTGGATCTTCTGAATGGTGGGAGTTCTGTTAAAGTTTTATGAAAAGTTAACATCTTACCTGTTGGAGATAGCTCTTTGAACAACCTCAGTTTGGAGAAATTGTTTAATTCTGACTGGATTGAGGAGCTTTTACGCTGATGTTATGTCAGTCTTGCAGTACGCAGCTATTCCTGCAGCAATATTATAATTCGGTTGATGATGTGCTCCAGGTTGCCACAAAAGTGCAACAGCTAACTGCTGCTGCTATTTGTGCTGGCAAAAAAAGAGCCATAAAATTCACTGTTAACAACCATGTAATGCAAAACCGATGGTATTTGTGTGTGTACCAACAGCAAAATGTCTCATTAATCACTTTATAAACTCTAATGAAACTTTCAGAAAATTACCACTGAATCCACAAATGGTTGCCTTTAGGAGCCAACCCCTTTCAAGATGGCTGCTGCAGCTGACTGACCTTAAAAAATACATAAATGTTTGTTACTCAGTCAGTTTTACAGATATTGAGTTAAAATTAGGTATGGTAGTAGCTGAGCACAGTCCCCAAAACATACTTTGAGTGCAACACATTTTACATCTTTGCTTAAGGCACTACTGGACACATTTCAGTCAAACTCTCAGAAAGTTATTATTGGCTGAACATCTCCAACTGAATAACTTTTGTTGTAAACCTAATTCAAGATGGCAGCCACAGCTGATCAACCTTCGCCTACATACAAATGTGAATTTTACAGATATTAAACTAAAAATCGGTGTGGTAGTAGCCGACCGTCAGTCAGAAAGCATACTCAAAGCACGAACAGATCAGGCAAGATTTTGCGATATCGCACGGGATAATGTTTATTTTCACAGTTTAACCAAAACAGCTACAACTCTGTCATTTCTCAACATCAAATAATCTGAATCAAAAACACTGGCATGAAAGACGGTGGGGGCATTCCTTAAAGGAAAGTTAGGCCCTTAATTAAGAAATGTTTACATTGCCATCAATTTAGACAGTTAAATGTGTAGAACTCTGGTTATTGGCAAATGCAAAACAAGGAGGTCTATCCCCCCCAGGAGAAACACATTTTCTTGTTTTCTCAAAGAAGACCTTATCAAGTCCTTAAAAAAAAGCAGAAACATAACTAAGCTTCCATTATGCTACTTTTATCCCTCCTATTCAGACTGCCCTTTGCCAACATTTGGGTGAGTGGCGAAACAATTTCATCCCAAAAACGTGATACTAACCCAAGATCCATTCGCTCAGAAAACAAAAGAATATCCATCCTTTGTCCTCTCTTTCTCTCTCTCTGTCACACTTTGTTTCATGCTTTGACACAGACAAAGTGGCCTTGGAACAAATTAATTAAAAACTTAGCAGAATAATTAAAAAACTGAAAGACAAAAAAATTATTAAGATGACACGACAGCTGATTCAAAGTAAATCGCAAAGCTTTGTGTTTTTTGATTTTTCCAAAAGCTTTTCATCTACAAATGCTCATCAACCTCCTTATTTTTTAATTTTTTGGTTTTGAGTGACATCTTTTGCACATTTGAAAGCTGAAATCGACTGCAGCTTTTCCTCATAATTAGGGAGTTTTTAAGGGTTATCAGTAAAGATACTGACGCTTCACCGTCTGAGCCCGGGAGTTTCTTCTTCTCTGTTCTTTTTATTTGCCTTTAGAGGGTTATTGTCGAAACTGAGTGACAGCATATACTGTAGGATAACTAAATCATCGTTTATAAAATCCTAATTTATAATTCGACATTTAAGACTCTTACAGTGTAAAGAATTTACTGAAAGGTGTTTAAATTAATATATTGTTATGCAAAAGAATTAATCTTCCTTTAAAACATCAGTTAAGGCACACAAATTAAGAAGTTTACCGGCTTTTGACTGAACACATGAATTAATTTATCATTTATTATTAATAGAGCATGGCCTCACACACATTTCAGTGCCTTGTTAGAAAATAATTTATTTTAACAGTTTCTGATTCAACTATATGACTAAACTGTCTTTTTGATGTGTACCTCTAAACAAAAAATATAGAATGGTGCTTATAGTAAGTTCATTTATATGTTCATAATATTAATTATGCAGGACTACTTTATAGATTTATGTTTTATTTTAAAACAAACAACAACACCAACAACTCATTGTAAGCTTCTGTTTATTTAATATTTCTTTACTGAAAGGCTCAGCTTGCTCTAATTGATTTGCTGGCTTATGAAAAATGTCAAAGTGCAAAACAATCAGCCACTTATTTAGTTTAAACTGATGCCAAATAACCTCTATAGCAGGTTTTATTCAAATGATACATTATGATTTTAAACAAGGCTTTTCAGGCAGTTCACGAGTTTCCAAAGGGAGGAAAAAGAACTGTTGATACTGATTTGAAGCTTTACGACTCTGTAGACATTCATGTGCAAAAATATGCTTCCTTATAATGACACACTTTAAGGAGGTGACCCCCTCAAAGCCTAACATGCCTTCTCTGCAAGCTTTTAACTAGCCTCGAAAGATTTTACTGTGTATCGCAATTATGGCTTAAGATTTATGATTTAAAAGAAACCTTATGAACCTGAACAACATCAAATGGTTAGGGGAAATTAAGAAATGAACGGATCTTTGAAACGCTACGACCTTGTGACAGACGGCTGATTTGACAGAAGCCAGTAATGGTGTGAAGTAAGAAGACTACAGAACACATAGATCACTTCAAAACCCCCATTAACGTTCATGCTTAAAATATTGATTTAATCTTTACTGTTACAGAGTTTTTAAAAGATTGTTGCAGCATTTGTTGCAAAGCTGGAGTGGCCTATGAAGAGCTCCAGGAGATTTTTCCTAGTTTTATTCTCAGTGGAATTCCCGGAGCATCCCCGAGGACAGATTAACATGCCTGCACATCAGTGACTAGTGACTGCACAGCCTCAGGATGGATGCTGATAAAGAAAAAATGAATTTCCCAGTTCCTGAATTGTCAGAAATATGACAAATAAATCAAACTCAAAACTAGGTGGAAAAAAAAGGAGACATTTTGTAAATTGAATTTATATAACACAAGTTAGAACTGTAAAGATTAAATATAAAACCAAAAGGTGTTGAAAATATAGCCAATTATCTAAAAGTTATTTTTCAAGATGACAACTAAGAAGAGAATCGGCTACTTGGGACAGAAATACAAAATGGCAAGGTTTTTTTTGTAATTATTTGTCATGCTGTCAGTGTCAAATGCCATTTAGGATGGAAAGTTAAAAGAAAAATAAAACAGCATTTGCAGTTAAAAAGCCATTAAATGCTTTTCTAACCTGTAATCAGCAACTGTCCCGCCTCTCTTCTGAGAATAATGATGACCCTCACTGTTGGAAATGAAAAATCTGTCTAAGATGCACGTATATGCGGTTAAATAAGAAATGAAAAACAAATAAATGTGAACAACTAATGGGTTCTCCATGAATCTACATGATCCAGGTGTTGGGAACCTAATGTCGATTCAAAGAGCCACAGAGACACAGGAAGTTCAGCCAAATACAAACCCATCCAGTCTTAATTGTAACCTTTATATAATAATAAATACATATATTAAAACAGTTGTTTAATCACAAGATTAATCCCTCAATAAAGCTTTCAAAAACAGAAAGAAGCTCATTAACATGTAAGGAAAAAAAACAACCCATGTCCACATGAGACAGTAGTAATCACAGCTGCAGAAACCAGCACTTTGTTTCATCTTCAGTCAAACATGACAGATTTAAAGTTAAACCAGACCTAATGATAAAAACTACAGAACAGTAAGTGCTGACATATTTAATCAATCTCCTCTGAATTATTATTCCAGCGCAGAAACTACATCTTAAAGTTAAGTTGTAACAAAAGGTTCACAGGTCCTGAATAAACTCAACTTGTTAATAAATAACTGAAGGTTTTATGTGCTCAAAAGCTATCATGTGTTTTGTTTATGGTCATTTTCTCTTTAAAGACAAAAGTGTAAACTCTAAGAACTTACTTTACTTTGGTGTTGTTTGTAAATTAAGGTACTTTAAAAGATGACTCTCAGCTTAGGTTTTGGCTTTATTTTAAATGGGTTATTTTTTAGGTAAATTGAGGCAATTGCAGCAGAATTAGCTGTGTCTTCCAAATCTGTTTTTTATTCCTTTGCTTGCTTGCATCCCTAACAAAAGAGCAGCTAGCCAGACCTGACTGATTGAATTAATAAGCAGCATAATCAGACCTGATCTGGAAAGTTATCTACAAGCCAGAACGATTGTGTGGCAGACTCAAGAGCTCCTGGGAGCTCGTCACTTTTCAGCATCTGCTCTTTGCTTCCGTTGAGCTGATCTTCACGTAATTGCTTCAAATAGAGGAATGCAAATTGGCTTAAAGAGCTGCCTCTCCATTTAATTTGCCTCAAACAAAGAGCGAGAGATTGGTTTGTTTATGGCTTCCTTTTCTGAGCTCTTCCTGCTGAATCAAAATAAAGTGCCTTCAAAGACAGGGCAACGACAGCTAATCTTCATCGTAATGATATCAGAAAGCCTCAGATGCAAACGAACTCTCTTTGGGAACAGATAAGCAATGATTTGAGGAAACCTGACATTTATGATAAGCTAGAAGCATGTCTCTTTGAACAAAAATGTCAACCCGTTGGTTCTCAAGTTTGGTAGAAACTGTGGACTGATTGACCTCTGACCTGTACCTAAAAGATGAAGCTGGAACGGGATTTTTTCAAGTGTTTACTCTTGTCGGTTCCTGAAGTTTTAAAGATTTTTTAAATACATTTAGCTGTAATTAGTTATTTCAACTTGCAACTTGCTGCCACCTTATCGTGGTGGAGGGGTTTGAGTGTCCCAATGATCCTAGGAGCTATGCTGTCAGGGGCTTCATGCCCCTAGTAGGGTCACCCAAGGCAGACAGGTCCTAGGTGAGGGGCCAGACGAAGTGCAGCCCGAAGACCCCTTATGATGAACATAAATATTGGACACAGTGTTCCCT
>NC_051442.1:13591943-13608903 GCF_001649575.2 Kryptolebias marmoratus
CCGGGAGTATGGGGTACCAGGCCCTTTGATACGGGCTGTTAGGTCCCTTTATGACCGGTGTCAGAGCTTGGTCCGCATTGCCGGCAGTAAGTCGGACTCGTTTCCGGTGAGAGTTGGACTCCGCCAAGGTTGCCCTTTGTCACCCCGGATAAGCGGAAGAGAATGGATGGATGGATGGATGGATAGTTATTTCATGTTGAGAGTAGGCGGGGCTTAAAGACACAAGACCCTTGTGCACAGACTCTGGTTCCAAAAATACAACAAGCCGGCTCCTCTAAACCAGATCCTGCTGGCTTCAACTCCCAACAACAAGAGAATAATATGCAATTTGATAGAAACTGAAATATTTCAGGTGACTGAATTGTTTTTACTGACCAGTTAGGTCAGTAAAAAATAAATCTATTATCAACCATAGTTTGGATGAAACTGATATATCCACCTAAAAATGCCCTTAAAAGTGTCATGGAGTGAGGAAAAGGAGGCGAACCCAGAGCACAGACTCATGATGAAAGAAGGAAAACTAATTCATTAAAATAAAATAATCAAAAAAACAAAGGCTGAAGAGGCAGCAGGAAGAAAACTAAACACAAAACAACTAAATACAAAACCTGAACAGACATGGACAAGAGACGAGCAGAAGCAGACATCAGGGAAAATAGACAAACGAACCTGTGAGTAAGTGGAGGAGATGAAGACAGAGGGTAATTAGGTGAAGTGGGCCCAGGTGAGTGATAACAAGGAGCAGGTGGAGAGGGGCGTGGCAGGAAAACAAGTGACTGACTGAGAAGAGGTGAATACTGACAGACACAGAGAACAAAACCACATGAAAACAACAAAAGAGACAACAAACCCAAACCCGAAAAGAGACCAGAAACAAAACACTAAATACAAATAAGAACATAGAAAACCGAATCCTGACAAAAAGAAGCTTTTTTTGTTATTCAGAACAATCACAATAAGAACAGAAAAACATAATCAGAAAAGTTAAATGACACTTCAAGACCTTGAGGTCTTAAAAAACATTAGAACACCAACCAGTTTGTGGGATGTGAAAAAGAGCATCTGCAGCATCCAGCCTGCTTTCAGTCCTAGATAACATATCACAGCTTTCTGCTGATTGACTTGATGTGAAAGCAGACAAGACATGATGTTTTACCAGTCTGAAAAGCTTTGCTAATAAAGAACACGTGTGATAAGAGCTCACAGAACCGAGTCAAAGTGGCCCGTTCATTAGAGCTCAGAGCTTGGAGCGTCATCATTGTTTTTCTTCATCAGTGTGAGGAAATTACAGCCGAACCTGGGAAGGGAAACTGATGATTTATTGAACAACATGGTTTTAAAGATTGTAATGCAGAGACTTTCTGTAGAAGTTTAAACAACAAATAAAAAAACAATTAAAAAATTTAAAAAAAGAAACAAACCAAAAAAAGTCCAATTAAACTCTAATCCTGAACTTTGTGGATCGAGCCGGCGCTCTCCACAACTCTAAACAGATGAATAAATGTTTTTCTGTTTCTTTTTTTTTTTTAATTCAATCAATAAAGAACTATCAACACAGCCAGTCAGTATCTTGGTTTCTATTTGTGTTGTTGATTTGCATTTAGAAGATGTGAATTTAAAAAAAAAGTGAAATTGAAACGCTAAAAGTTCACTGATGCACAAAAAGTTCATCTGCTTGCTTTCGCGGAGGCTTTTGCCTGAAATTTGATGCACCCTAGGAAAATAGAAACAACTTTGAACAGATTCAGATATTTCCCAGATATTACCACAAATGAAAGGAGTTTTTAAAGAAATATTCTCCTGTGGATTTTACTACAGTTGTTGGTTCTCAAAATTTGGTTTTCATTAGTCAAATGTTTTAGAATTACCATCACTGCGCTCAGTAGCCAAAAACCCACCGTGGCCCTGAGCATCTTTGTTTTATGTAAATGGGACTAATTTAAATTTCTTAATTTTGTTTGTTTATTTGCAAGATTACTTCAAATTTCCTTCACTATGAACTCTTGTGTTTTGATTATAAGTATCGTCTGTAGCTTGGCAGGGTGGGTCCACGTCTGATTGTGGTCAAGTACACCTCCAGAGAATCCACCTACCTGGTATAATTAGACTCGAGTCTCCCGGGTGAATGTTTGGCAGTGAGAGTGAATGCTAAATGGAGTCTACTTATATAGCACCTTTCTAGCCAGCCAGGCCACTCAAAGTGCTTTACACCACAATCTGTGCCCTCATTTCCCCATCCTTACAGGATCCTACTGCATTTCTACAGAGCAAATCTGAATGAATCATGCTCTGGAGACTAATCAGTGCTTCAAACTCCATTCATACTCCGATGGGGCACACATCGCAGGCAGTGAGGGGTTCAGTGTCTCGCCCAGGGACGCTTCGACGTGTGACTCCTGCCAAGAATCAAACCTCCAACTCGCTCATCGGAAGCTGACTGCTCTAACCACTGATCCACAGCTGCCCGTAAAGACAGCAGCTCCACTTTAACTGTGAGCTTCTTTGCCCATTCTCATAAAAGGCCATTTTGCATTTTCACGTTCCGTTTTTACAGTTGTTTCAGCTGTTCACATTTTAGCACATGTTGGGTTTTAAAGCACTTTGGATCGCCTTGATGCTGAAAAGCGCAATATAAATAAATTTCACTTCACTTCACTTAATGTGCAGGATAATAAATTAAAATTATGGTCAGAGCAATTTGCTTTCGATTTAGATTTTTTTTTCTTAACTTGAAGTGGTTTGGGTGACTGCAGTGAGCCAAACCCAAACAGTGATTTCAACTGAAAACTACAATATAAGGTAACAATAGTTATCTCAAATAGGGTGCAAACACTAGTCTTCTTTGTAAAAGTCCTGCGCTTACTTTTTGTTGTTTTTAGAAAGACATTTTCACCTCGTACTAATCTGTAAATCGATAACCTGAACTGTTAAAATTACACCAAACGAACACCAAGTGATGCCAAGGCGTTGCACAAAACTTGAAACTGGTTCATTTTTTTATTGTGAAAATCTATTACAAGCTTTGTTGTGAGTGGGTGGACAGTTATTGTGGTTTTTCTATGGGTACACAGGAAACACTTCAATATCTAAGCAGTGAAAAGTAAAAAGATGAATGGTTTGAGAACATTACAATCTTGAAGTGCAGTGGAGAATATTTTGAGAATCCCTGAAATGGAAGTGGATGACTACTTACAGGGATAGCTCAGATCTTCTGAAGTGGGGTTCTGTATAATGGTTCTGAGTAATTATTATCTTGAATTAGCTCTTTAAACAACCTCAGTTTGGAGGAATAAAGTTTAATTCTGACCAGACTTTGAAGCTAACAGCTAGTCAGACTGAGGCCAAGGTCAAAGTGGACTGTTGCCATTTTAAAATAACTTGGAAACCTTACACCACTGTCATCTCTGCGGTTATTTCAGATAGAAGTGCCCCACACTGCATTTGAAGTACTACTGCTATCTGATGTTGTCCATGTTTGCATTTACAAAAAAAACCCATATAGTTATATAATTTGGTGTAAATAACCCTGTAATGCAAACTGAATGTCAATGTTTAAAAAATAGTGCATTGAGAGTGGAAGTGTTTAAGATGGCAGCAAACCGCTTTAGCCTTAACTCCATACAGACGAGCTGTTAGATCATTAATCTGGTCAGAATTACTCTAGATTTTCTCCCAAATGAGGTTATACAAAGAACTATCTACAACATGTAAGAAATTAATTCTCCATAACCTTTCCACAGACCCCTACTTCACACGATCTGAACTATTGCTTTAGACAGGGCTCTTTAATTAAACACGCAGCTCTAATGGATAAGAAACTATTACTTTTTTTTTTTTCCCATGTCTTGTTTTCAGCCTGGTGCTGGCAAACAAATGTGTCTAATATTTCTGGAGAGATCCCACTCAGTACGTGTGAAAAGAAGGCTGCCAAACAGCTACATTTACTCTCAAACATTGCTGTGTTGCAGAGAATAGAGTAAATAACAGATTATTAAGTGAAAAGACACTAATAGAGCACATTAAAAAACAGCCATATTCCTCTGATGTGACAGACTTGTTCAGGTTGCTTATTTATGTCAGATATCACTACAACCTTGTGAGATTGTGCTGTTGCATTTTAATGTGTATCATAATCGTGGCGCATAATGGCTTCCACAATCTTGTCTCAGAAGCAGACACGAGTGGATATTTAATTTCAAGTTTGCACATGTTATTGAAATTGTTCTCTGTGCTGTGAGCCTATGTGTCATGAATTGACCACTGTTGGCATTTATTTCATATCAGAAAAAATCAAGAAAAGCAGCGAGCAGTCGGGCTGAAATAATCTCTCCTTCCTAAACTTCGAGCATCCTGCCTGTGGCCGCACATTTGACACGGAATCCAATTCCAGACCCTCATTAATGCCTCCACTCCTGGCTCTACCTCTGACTGACCATGTTATTAATTTCCATGTAGAGGTATCTGTGTTCATTTATCCACAAAAATCCTGTAAATAATTGGTGTTTGTGCTGGAGAGCAGTGGTGTGAAAGAGTCACTGATATCCAGTCTATTAACTTGTTGACACTTTGGGGTCGCTCTGACTCTGGGCTAATGTGGAGTGTGACCGAGCAGAACCATCTTCATTATCCTGCCGTAATGTTTCATCGCTTCAGGCTTGTGCGCTGATGGCCACCCACCCACTTCTGTGCCTCCACCTCTCTTCCTTTATTGCTCCATGTTTCTATCTTCAGTAAATGTGCGGTTATGAGCTACTGCTTGGCATCCAGCATCTCTTTTTTTTTTAAAGAAGCCTATTATTCCCACCCATTTGCAGTTTATTTTACTCTGTCCATCCATCCATCTCCTGTTTCTTCTTCCATCTTTCTCTGTAGTGTCAGGGCTTTATTGCATCATCTTTCTTTGGTACACTCACAGTCATATTTCTTCTTCTCATTTTGCTTTGCCTTGAGATGTGTCTGCATGTGTTGTCCTGGTTGTTCCACTATTGTTTGTAAGTCTTCCTCACAATTTTTCAGGACCAAATCTCAGCTGTAAGTTGTTTATCCCTCTGACCTTTTTTTCATTTTAGCCAACAGTAAGGTTTTTTTTTCCATAAAATATAAAAAAGAAATTAGGCCTGGTTAACAGGAACTCTCTCGATGGTTAAAAGAATTTGTGACTGACAGCTGCCTAAATTATTGTAAGCTTAGCACAAAAAGTAAAGAAATTGATGTTTGGTTCATGTATTTTTGTAACAGTGCTTTGTGGCAATAAATCTTCTAAATACTGTTGGAAAGCCTATTTATTTCCTCTTCAATTATGCCACATTTATTAGAAAAATGGTTATGTAAGTTGAGTGTGTGGGTTCACCCATGAAAAACTTGCCAAATCGTTTCTACTTTTCTTTTGTGTTTATTTAATTGGACGATTGAAGTCTTAACGGACAAGACATACTGGCAACTCAACAACAGTGGCTTCCGTAGCATGTGGAAGAACCATACACAGTCACAGACTGGCACCTCCTCCTCATGCTGCTCACCACACTGCTGTGGGATGGCGTCCCGTTCTTCAATTAGCATTTGTTGCAAGTCAGCCATTGTGTTCGTGTTGTTCACTCTGGAACAAACAGCAGACCCGAGCTGATCCCACAGGTGTTCACAGGGGTTGAGGTCAGGACTGCAGGCATCCTGACCCCATCCTCTCCACTCCCAAATTCTGGAGGCATCCTCAGATAAATCACAGTCTGCGAGGACAAGCGTTATCATTTTGGAAGATAGAGTTCGGCCTCAAACTCTGGAGATATGAGATTGCTCCTAGGTGCTGACAGTCAGGTACCAATCAGGCACCTGACTGTCAGCACCAGCTCAAAAAAAGAGTCAATAGCAGAATTAGCTGTTTGACGTCGGCAGAAAAGGTTTGGCAAGTTTTTCATGGGCGAACTCACATACTCACCTCTGCCCCTTAACTTATAAATGCATTTTCCTAACAAATGTGAAACCATTCAGGGAGAAATAAACAGGCTTTCCTACAGTATAAGATTTATTGCCAAAAAACATTGTTATAACAAAAAAACTAATTGACCAAACACAAATATCCTTAAATTTTGTGCTTTGTTTCTTTTCATTTTAAGAGGTTTTTTGATTCACTGCTCAAAGGGAAGAGAAAAAAAAAACCAGTCCCCTAAAGCTGAATATTGTGTGCTATGGTTCTGGTAGTTGTGACGTTTCGACAGTTGTAGCTGTGACAGGGTGTCGGGGGAACAGAGTGGCTTTTGAAACATGTCCTCGTTTTTTACTCTATTTGCATTTTTGATCCTTCTTGTAAATCACTGCACATCTACATGAGCTGCTCCAATTAAATTTTCTGGAAGTAAACAGCCATCCATCCATCCGTATCCCACATCCAGTGGTCGCCGGGCGAGAGGCGGGAAGATCGGAGGTTAACAGTTGCAGAATTGTTCTGCATTAACAGAATACCATGCAGAACAACGCTAAACATTTCTTTCTGCCTTTCTCTTTTTTTTTCTCTGACTGTCAGCTTATAACTTAGGAGCTCTTAAGTCAAGCCAACATCGCTGCATAAAAATAACTTTTCTTCAGTAAACAACTTACCCAGATGTAAAGTGGAATAACAAGAAGAAACACAGAATTTAATCAAATGCAAGCCATTGATTTAAATATGGAACTTGACCTTTATTACATGTCCTCCCTACTTTTCACCCAAATTTCCTCACTCTGTCTTTCTCTCATGTTGCCTAATGATGCATAATTGCAGCATCCTGATCTTGGTGCAAAACCTTTTATTTTTATAGGATTCAATAAAGTCACCGTACGAAGGGGGGAAAAAATTAATGAATGTGAAAAACATACTCGGTTTTTATATATAAAAAAAATATTGCTCTTTAATGAGGAACAACCTAAAAAGTAATGAATCGTTAATGAGCACTCTGGGAAGACAAATTACTGGGATTGGATGTTTTATAGTCATTCATCAAATTATGTATTTGGTGTCTGGAAAGTCAAGAATCTATAAAACGAGACGTGAAGTCTCTGTAGAGGATTTGGCAGCGCTGCGTGCCGAGTTAAAGGTTGAATTTCACATTTTTACTTGATGGGTTTAAAAAAAATTGACTTTGGGATTTTGTGGATGTTTGCAGAATGAAAGCCATTTCAGATCTTGTAGTACTTTAATCAAAGTTAAGGTTTTATGTTAATAATTTTGGGGTGTTTTTAAAATCTAACACTGAAAAACTGAATTTGATTTGTTTTGATGATCAGTGACTAGTGCATTCAATCATCTTCCAAACAAAAAGAATGGACTAAAACTAAACCACTAAAACAAACTCCTTTTTCAAATAGGCTTTTCGTTGCTGAGATGTGGGCTTAAAAAAAATAACCCGACAGTTTTGAGCATCTTAAACCCCCTTTTTGCTCTCACTCGTTGACCTTGAGGTCTACGAACAGCTGAACACATCATGTCAGCACGTCCACCCACTGGCCTCTCCACTCCCTGAGATCCCAGCCAGTGAGTGTGACATGACAAAGACCATCCTCCTGCTCTCTGCTGTGATTGGACCAGGCTGCAGTCCAGTCTCCTTAGAGGCCAGACTTGTCGAACCTGCTAGAGAAAAAGTTTAGCTGGATCACACTGGAGGCTGGAACTGAATGACCTCCATCTGAGGTTTTAATGGAAAACAGACCCAGCTATTCCTACAGAATTATTCAAACATCTTAGCGTTGGCAGTGGCATGTCTTATTAACACAATATTGGTGGCTGTTGAGGTTTTCTTTGTACTTTTTACTCTTGCAAGCAGGTGTCATTAAACAGTAACTATAGTTACTCAGTTCAGGCTTAGCTTAGCATTCAGTCAAGCAATGTCAAAATGAGCTGCTGTAACAAGTCACAAATTATTTTCATTGTCATTTTGTAAATAATGACAATATACTGAAATCAACATCTTATTTTCCTTTTTTGTCTAACTTGTTTAAATAGGAATTTAGCAGGCTTGCTGTCTGAGGATGAAACTGTTCTCATTGTTCTTGATTTTAAAAAGCAATATTTTGTTCCAGATGAAAGAAGATTAAAACACTTGACAGGGCAGAAGTCACTGTCACATCACGAAGCCCAGATATTGGAGGGACTTGTTGCTTTGAGCAGATCCATGTAGCTTCTTGGTGTGGAGATCGGCTTCTGGAGGGTTGATGTGACTCACCTTGTGGATCCTGAGTGGCATGGGCGGAGCTCCTGTCTCCCACCTGCACCCGATTCGGCTGATGAGCTCTGACGGCATTTCAGGCTTCTGGGAGAGATCCAGTCATTCTGTTTCCTCAAAGCCGTTTCGCAAGCTGTCTCTCCTGGAGTTCCTGTTCCGGATTCTCTGGGGACCACTCTAACTCGCTCTTGTTGTGGACTTTTCAAGCTCAGCCCTGGTCACCTCACTGTCTCCGTCCGGCCACTCAGGTTGTCCTGAAATCAGCACCTCCATCAGTCAAGCCCCTCTGGATTGTAATCATCTAACTCTGGGATCTCCGTCGCCTCCTCCACCGAGTCTGCCTACCCACCCGGTACCTGCATGAGTACTCCTTCACGTTTGCCGTTAATAAAGACTCTTAAACATCGATTTTCTTGGTCTTGTTCTTATCCATTTAGCCTGACCCTGGGTACTATCTTTGTTAAACCTGATAATTGGTGTGTAACATCTTTACACCAGCCTGGATGCACTATTTCTAAGGTACTGCTGTACGGCGCTGGTGTATGGCTGTTGGTAAAGGTGCTCAAGCTGAGTCATTTCATCATCACTTCCATCACTGTTTTTTTGTTAAGCTCAGAGATCCACAGATCCAAGACTTTCAGGTTTTGCTGTGGAGCTTTCTGGTTTTCTGTTTGCACGGAAGGATCTTAGCCTGTCCAATTGGATTAGTAAAAGCAAAAACAGCAGTCTAATTATTTGGTGTGTGGTTGTAATCGCAGCCCTAAATGATCCACCATCTTTTTGAAGGTAGGAAGGATGTTGATGAAAAGAGGCAACGGTATCATAAGTTTGAGCGGGTTAGTTTTAAACTGCTAATGACTGTTTTTGCATCTCCTAGCACACCCCTTTCCGTGTGTCCCCCTCTGCATTTGCTGGCTTGAGCAGCTCGATACGTAACGCCACCTCCATCAAAGAAACCTGTGATCTTCTGTAAACTGTGACTTGCACTGGAATTACAACTCTCAGTTGGGAAAGTTTCTACACATGTAGACGAACAAGTTTTCTTTGAAGCTGAAGCGACTGCTCTGTCTTTGCCTGCTGTTTTTTTACACTATGGATTGTATTAAAGTTAAAATGAAAATTCTTCAAGGAATGCATACTGCCCACTGTTTAAAAGATTGTTTAAACATTTTCATGCAAAGATCTCGTGTGATCTGTTAGTGCTTGGAATATGTGTTGGGGATAACTCTCTGCTACTACCACATTAATTTTTAGCCTAATTATTTTAAAAATTAACTGAGTTACAGCCATTTTTGTGTTTGCTAAGTTTAATTAGCTGTGGCAGCCATCTTTAATCAGGTTTATTTAAAAAAGGTAGTCATTTGTAGATTTTCATTCAATTATTAGTTTCTGGGAGTTTCAATAAAATCTATTCAGTAGTTCATGAGATATTTTGCTAACAGACAAACTAACGCGTGCAAGAGCACAAAGACAGGCGCTTACATGATCGTTTGCCTTTTATAGTGGTGGGCAATAATTCTGCCATAAAGAATGAAAGTAACAAAATCTGTTCTGATTAAACTGTCTAAAAATCTATATTCAGACCTTCTGAAATATTTTCTACCAAAAACCACATGCATGATACAATAATTGCGGAAGCTGCTGTGAGGTTTCATTAATTTTTATTGGTTAATTTAACTTTTCCAGAAGAAACACGTCTTTAAAAAGCACTCTCTTGTGCCAGTGGCGTCAAAAACATTAAAGAATATTAAGCTTTGAAAGTTCATAAAATAAACATTAAATATGTTTCCCATCCATCAGTTTTCCTTACCTGCTTTTTCCTCGCGGGGAACTGGTGCCTATTTCCAGCAGTCCCTGTTCTAGAGGCCGTGGACACCCTGGACAATCGCAAGTCCATCCCAGGGACACATAGAGACAAACCAAACAAACAACCATTCCTGCTCTCACTCAAACTTAAGGACAATTTAGAGATACCAGTTAACCTAACATGCATGTTTTTGGTCTATGGTCACTTTATATGTTTCCATTTACAAATACTAATAATAATGTTGTTGTGGTTCTAAATGGATCCATGGACATTTGAACATGTTCTAATGTTTTCGTGCATATTTATTTCATCAGAAGATTTTAAGACAAGTCTTATAATAAAATAATGGAGCCCCAATAAGACAGACAGTCCCAAAAACATCATACGGGACTATTTGTCTGAAGGAATCACGTATCAAACCTCGGTGAAGCCTGCACCGTCACCGTTGGCTTACAGGTTGTGAAACAAGATTTCCACATGTCTCCCTGACAATACCAGTCGCTTGTTCTTTGCTCTGCAATGGTCCACTCTGACGTCCCTAATCGATTTCACGTGTGGTGATTGGCTGAAACAGCACGCAGGTCTCTGTAGTGTTTCAAATGACTGCATGGTTGATGGTAGCAGTTTTTTGTCAACTGGAAGGATTTTCTTGTTACCAAGTGTTTGCCAAGTTTTGGACCTGAAAATGGTTTCACGTTTGATTTGAAAGTGCCCGTCAGAGACAACAAAGCTCTTTTTTTCCCCAAAACCATGCTGAACCTCTGTCATATTTAAATCTTCTCCCTTTTCTCAGCTCAGGTTTATAGCTGGTCTCTGTGCGATCATTTCTTTCGCACTCGCCTCGTGGCTAATCATAGTCTCACTTTTTTGCTTAGCTGTCATGCACACAAATTCCCAACAGCAGATCCTTATTAGCCCAGAGTTGAAAACGTGCTAAAGTCAAGTGACAGGCCCCGCAGGCCCTTCAGAGTCACTCTGAAGAAGTGTTTCATTCTGACTGTCAGAAATGTGAATAGAGGCTGATGAGTTTGCATCTTATTTCGGAGTTTTTCCTCCTCCCACATCATCGTTTGTGTTTAGGGTGTAACTATTCAGCGGCAGTTGTGATCATTTCAACTCGAGCGTGGAAAAATCTGATCTGAAGATAAAACAAAAATGTTCTCAGAGATGATTTAATCACATTGTCAGTAAATTATTCATTCTGAAACGAGAAGAAGACTTTTGTGTTTTGGCAGCAAATGTGATAGTTTAGATAATCAATAATGGAATTCTGTGGAAAGTTTATGAACAATTAATATCTTACCTGTTGTAGATAACTCTTTGAATAAGCTTAGTTTGTAAAAAGTAGTTTATTTCTGACCAAACTGACAAGCTTTTGGTTACAACTTCACTCTGAAAAGAATTCATAGCAGTTTATGCAAACACTTTGAAAACTTTTACAACCCAAAAAGTCTTTTGTTGCAGTTATTCCAGGAGAAATCAAGTAATCAACTTTAAGCACAATCAGTTAGCGCTCAGAATAAGTTAATATATCTAAAAATGAGTTACAGACATGTTTTGTGTTTTTATGGTCAGTTGGCTGTGGTAGCCATCTTGAATCAGGTTGACTCCATAAGTTATTGATCGTAGATGTACATCAGTTAATTTCTGCAAGTTTCATTCAAATTTGTTTTATGGTTCATGAGATATTTTAGTAAAAGTTACACCCATAAACACCTGCACACACACCTACATAGGCAAAAACATTATCGTCCACTTTTGTCTTTTTGCAGCTGGCGATAAATATCATTTAAATTATAAGAACATCATTTAAACAGATAAAATAATTGTTATAATATAAACCTTGCTTGCAGCCTGAAGAAGTCAGCCGTTTAACTTAACTTTAGCATCACGTTCTTGCCTTCATGCGAATCTTCCGTGTTATTCGAAGAAATACAGAACTCTGTGCATCTTCCTGCTGTGAGCGCTCGAAGATGCGCTTGTACCAGATCTTAGTCCATTCTTCTGTGATGATGACAAGCCAATAGATTATTCAATAGTAAAATGAATGAGGTGCCAGAAACATTCATCTCCGCTGTTCGGCAGAATGATTTCTCTCCATCTACCTCGGCAAAGCCATACATTGCCCTTATTGATTATGATGAGACTTTCTCCTCTCCAGTTATTACAATATTGATCTGAGATAGATGCAGGAGGACTGAGAGAGAAGAGAAGGGAAGTTTTTAGAGATTTGGAGTCTGAGAGTAAAGACAATAAGAAGAATTGATGGTCGGGGACCACATACGAGCTCACTAAGCTGTTAGGTGTGTCTGCGGGAGACAGTTTAAATAGCCTTTGTTCTTTTTTATCTACTTTTTAGCCCATATGGTGGGAGGAGACATACCAAGAAGAGTCACAGCGAAATAAACCAAAGAAACCTCTTTATTTCAGACTCAATCCACTGATTACCAGACAAGAATTCAGTTTAAAAGTATTGGTCTGTGCTCTTATGTTTTTTCTGTCTGATTTATTTCTGTTTTTCCCATCTGTCTGTCCATCATTCTCCTCCCAAAGCATCAAATACTGCCCACTGGCAGCTCGTCAATGTGCGCTAACTGGCCTTTGGCTTCGCTGCTCTGACTCACAGTATTGGACACAGTCTACAAGCAGCGAAACGCCACTCTGAGTGTTCAGTTTCCTACGAGACTTTGAATCATCAGACCTGAGAGCACAGTTTTCTGTTTGCTTTGAGCTCGGTGTTCACCGGTTGGCTATCGCACATTCAGTTTAGGTAATTTGAGACACGAAAACCCTTTGATTAGGTTTAGAAAAGGGTCATAGTTTAAATAAAGACACACTGATTTACAACATTAATCAGTGTGATCAGTGTCAACATTAATCTCGAATGATGGCTGTAAATACATTTCACTTGTTTCAGTGGTTTTCTTTTTTTCTTTTAAAAATGAAACTTGAAAGTTTCTGTGTTTCTCTGTTACACAAAGGTGTCCAGACTAAAAGAAGCACCAAAGTAGGATCAGCTTGTTTTATTTTGCTCCAGATTTTATAAATTGTGTTAGAAAGGGGTAGCATGGGAGGAAAAAGAAAACGAGAACTTTAAGACAGATTGTGATTTGACAGACAGATTTGTAATGGCACTAACAAAGGCTGCACTCTGACAGACCATGTAACGTAAGGTTTTGTGTTTGGTGTTGATTTATTCAAAGCAGGAAGAGACAGCAAGATGGGGATGGATAACTTGGCTTTATTCGTCTCCACACTTCAACAGCTTTATACATTCACAACGCTTCCCTGTTACCCCACGTAACAAAGCTAACAAATCAGAAGTAAAAAAAAAAACATAACTGCTTAGAGTATGTATAAGGGTTACACATACATGATACATGATAGATAGATAGATAGATAGATAGATAGATAGATAGATAGATAGATAGATAGATAGATAGATAGATAGATAGATAGATAGATAGATAGATAGATAGATAGATAGATAGATAGATAGATAGATAGATAGATAGATAGATAGATAGATAGATAGATAGATAACACATTAGAACACCTATTAAAATACAAACATCAATGACAGCACATGTAAATACGGCTCCAAAACAAATTGCTGCTGCCTTAAACCAACTCCCCTAACAAAAAATTTATAGCAGTTCCAGTAAATGCTCTTTTTATTGATGTCATCACTTTTCCATCGAGTGTTTCCTGGTTACACTAAACACGTATCGTTTTGCAACACAAGGCTCACATGGTGGAGATGGGCAAAGATTTTTTTTTTTAATATTTGAAGTCTAGTTAAAATGAGCAAATTAAGAAAATGAATACTATCATGATCATTTATTAATTTATTTTTCACCAGCACTAAGTTGTTTCCTACTGATGCTTTTCCAGTCAGGGTGATTTTTTTGACAGATCTACCACTCCCTTCTCCTCCCAAAAATGAAAAGAAAATCAACTTGAAGCTTTCCAGGGTATGTTTCTTCCATCATAGTTTATTTTGAAAATATTATAAAGAGGAAACTGTGGTCACTGGCGAGCTCAACTTTTCTGTCAGAGTACATGCAATATCCATCAGGCATCCATGTTTAGCCATTAAACCTGTGAAAATGAAGGAAAATAAAAGTTGCTGGTGAGCAGGATTAGCAGCAGGACATGTCTCTGTACCTGAAGCTCCTCTTTCATTGGAGCTGCAGGACTTATAGGTGAGTAAACAGCAGCTGAAACTAGTGCTAGTTGAAACTTCTTTCTCTGAGTTGAAACAGTTTGTTGTTGAACTGAAACGTGTGCTATATTATTTAGCCTTGCGTGAAAAAAGAACAAAATAAGCACTCACTGAAAGACACGGAAATCGCTTCAAGTTGGCTTTATGTTTGGAGAGGTGGCTGGTAGTTGGACAAGGAGGGGTTGGGAGGTGGAGGTGTGTGTGTGTGTGAGTGTGTGTGGCAGGGGGTGGGGGAGAATAAGTGCATAATGGGGAATTATTGAAGAAAAATCAAACAATTACCATGAAATTTGAAGAGTGTTTTCAAATAAAATGCCCTTTACTGTCATATGAAACATTACAGGTAACAGACCGCGGTCGCCTCAGTCTCCAGTGTAAGAATCTCTGTAAAAAAAACTATTTGATGCAAAAATTACATCAACGTAAAGTTTTATAAATTAGTTTTTACATAAACCACTGTGAAATTGTTGATGTTGTAGTTGTTTCAGAACAGCAAAAACCAGTTCTGAATGCTTGATTAGATGTTAGCTTGTCTCCACAAAGAGAGCTTCTGAATGCTACTCCAAACTAATA
This sequence comes from Kryptolebias marmoratus, assembly GCF_001649575.2. Classification (NCBI taxonomy): domain Eukaryota; kingdom Metazoa; phylum Chordata; class Actinopteri; order Cyprinodontiformes; family Rivulidae; genus Kryptolebias; species Kryptolebias marmoratus. Next base: position 13,606,741 of record NC_051442.1, read on the forward strand.
ATGCCCTGAATGACTTCTACTGCAGGTAAGATATTGAACACCACAGCAAAATAGAACTATCCCTTTAAAATATGACCTCAGGAAGTGATTAAAAAAAAAATCTTTTTTATTAGTCACAGGCAAAATCTTTTGTATGAATTTAGTTAGTTCAGTACCTTAAATCATCGACGGTTTGTACAAATCATATCAAAACACTGAAGGCTGTTGTGGCAACAGTGTTAATTTTTATTTGCAGTATCTTTTGTAAAAATAAGTTTGTCCCAAGTAAAAGTTGAATTTGCCCTTCCATTAGCCTTCTGTTTCATTACCATGCATTTAAGTCATGTGCTGGCCCTTGCTGAGGTCGCCGTCTGCCTCACTTCACTTTGTCGCTAAAAACAAACTCTGAGGTCTGGAGAGGATTGCACCCTGGGAAAGTTCATTCCTGCGTCTGTTTGCTCCCTCTGCAGGGCTTAGTAAAGCAGAAAGCCGGTTGCTTTTTCCAAACTCAGCCTCCCCTGGTGTGCGACCTCAATTACAGAGGCAGTGAGATTATGGGTCAGAATTAATACAACTCTTAATCTGAAAACACTTTGCTCTCCTTCTATCTGCCCCCACCCACTGTCTTTGTGTCCCGACTCAACACCAATTAAGTTTACTGAATCAACAGTAACCTTCATTTTCTCTTCTGTTTTCTGACTCCTCTCCTGTCAAATGTGAGCAGACATTTACTCACTTCAAGTCTTGCTTTTCAGCAGCTATTTGATTTTTAACAACATATTATCTACCAGTGTTTGCCTGTCTGTTCCTCTAAATTTGTTTTTTTTTACAAACCCAGTGAATTTAGTCTTCTAAAAAATCTTTTTTTGTATTTTAAATTATGCTGTTAGATCTTTATCCTCATTGGACTAATACAACTTGGATCTTTCTGGACTCATTTTTCTTTAGCAGAGACTCAAACTCCTTGTTAAGGGATTCAAAACAACCTCAAATATGATCAGAAAATCATTTCTGATCATTATGTTTGACTTTTTTTTTCATGAAATAACCTTTTCATGCTTACAAATGAATTTTATCTTTGAATTTTTGTTTAGTTCAATATGTGCTTTTTTTCTACAGTAAAAAAAGAACCCAACAACCTCTGACTGACACACTGTCCCCTGTTGACCCGGCTGCAGCTGCTCTCTTTGGACTCTGCTCAGTCGCCCCGGACTCTCCAGCTCGACTGCATTTATACACAGCTAATATTAAGCCGGTTAAACTTTGTTTCCAATCAGTACAGCAGAATCTGTTCCTGACATTTGTTGCAAACACTTGCATGTTACATGATTCCCCGAACACGTTGTTTCCAGAGCTCACAGTTGCATCAGTGTTAGTGTTACATCAGACTTAGTCGAGTGGATAGATTTCTTTCTTTTTCTTTTTTTTTTGGGTTTGAGTAAAAAAAAAAAGAGAGAAAGAAAGAAAAAGTAGTGCTCATATAGTTGTTGACAGGATGCCTCCAACTGCAGCCAAGCTCTGTTTTTCATCTTTCAAACAGGAATTTGTGACCCACTGACTTTTAATGTTTGCATAAAGTCCCATAGAGCCTGAAAGTCTGAATGTCATTTGCATGACATCAGCCCAGAGTGAGGCATGTCGAATGAAAGCAAAGACAGGGTCAGCTGGGAAAACACTGACGTGTATGACCTACAGGCTACACAATGTGGGAGCGAACCATGCAGCTGAAAGCCCATTATATAGCTCATTCAACCAGTAAGAAAGTTTGATTCATGAAACCATCTTTAATTATACTATTGTCTTTAACAGAAACACTAGAAGTAGCCGTGTACTTTACATTTCCTTTTATAAACAATTATTCAGTCAGAATTTTTGGCTGACAAAAGGATGAATGAAAAGCTTGACGTTCATTTTTTAATCTGGGGTGGGGGGGCATCTTTTTATTTTTAATTGTGTAAACAAAAATTGTAAATGGAATATAAAAAAAAGGAGAGAGCAGGAACTACATCTCTTTTCTGGGACTCTTTTGGCTCTGAATTGGCTCTTTGGGAGCTGTAATACCCATCACTAGAGCACAGAATATTTTGCTTTAAGTTTAGATTGCAAATAATAAAAACGGTTCCGACTCTGGAATGATTGCTAGCAATAATGCAACAAACAGTTTGGTTGTTTCTGCCTGGATGA
>NC_051442.1:13609003-13653164 GCF_001649575.2 Kryptolebias marmoratus
GGCTCAGGGCTAGGGTTAGGGTTTCCGCCTGGTTGAAGGGGTAAGGGCATTTCGGCTCAGGGCTAGGGTTAGGGTTTNCCGCCTGGTTGAAGGGGTAAGGGCATTTCGGCTCAGGGCTAGGGTTAGGGTTTCAGCCTGGTTGAAGGGGTAAGGGCATGTTGGCTCAGGGCTAGGTTAGGGTTTCTGGCTTGATGAAGGGGTACAAGCATTTTGGCTCAGGGCTAGGGTTAGGGTTTCCGCCTGGATGAAAGGGTAAGGGCATTTTGGCTCAGGGCTAGGGTTAGGGTTTCTGCCTGGTTGAAGGGGTAAGTTACAGTTACAGCTGTCTTTCTGTTTGCTGATAAGCTGTGGCCAATTTGGAATCAGAATAACTCCAAAAGTTATTCAGATGTTCTTTCAATGATTACTTTCTAAGAGTTTCATTAAAATCTGTCCTCTGGTACTTGAGATATTTTGCTAACAGACAAAAAGACACTCAGGCAATTACTTGACTGACAGTGAGGGATAAATATTAGTTGAATTTCAATGTTTTCAGAACATAAACCTAATAAAAATCAAGTCTTGATACATGATGTGAACATGTTTATGCAAGATGGTGAAGAAGGATTTTTTTTTAATGTTATTTTCTTTTCTTGCAATGCACCTCACAGTTTATATTTGTTTTTTGTCACTAAAGGAGTTCAGTAAATTGAAAGTGCATCAATGCCTAAGCTTAAAAGCAGTCGTTCACAGATATATTAAGTGAACATCTCCAGATATTAAAAAGTTCTCCGGACCCAGATTGCTTGTCATCGGTGTGAGAGCACATTTTCTTGATTTCTTTTCTACCTCAGGCTATTCCACATAAATGAATAGATTTTAGTGAAAGTGAAGCCGAAAGTCTCCCAAAGTGTTTTTCTGCTTTCGTGTTAGTGCCTGTGTTTATGTGTGTTTGCTGGTTGGAGTTGAAGGGCTGAGAGTAGGAGCAAAAAATGGAGGAAATAAATCCTTATGTCCTCAGGAAAGGGGGGGAGATTTACAGCCTTTAAGCCTGCGTGGTTATATCTCCACCTCTGAGAAATCTTCTTCTTCTTTTTTGTTCCCACTCTCATATCCCTTCATCCACTTCCATAAGTCTCCACATTCCCGGACCTTTTGCTCTGTTCTCTCTCTATTCCATATATCTCCAAAGAGATGAATCCATTAGGTTGCATAATTCACCTGCAACGCGAAAGACACGAAAAGGATCTCTGCCTTTGTGCGCATTTCAATAGCGACAAAGTGCTTTTGTGTAAACCTCATGCTAGCAGACTGGAGGCTTTTAGTGTCTGACTGCCAGCCCTGGTGTACAAAAATGACTGAACCTGTCCTCAAGAGACCTACGCGTTTAACAACGCCAAACAGCTTCACGTGTAAATATAATCTCACGCCAGACTGTTTATCCCAGGTCAGGGTTTTCATGCGTGTGTGGCCAAGTGTCTTATTTGACCTTATGTATGTTGATGTTTCATATAGGGAACAAAGTGCCTTCATCAGTCAAAAGGAGTAAGTGCAGTGATATCATCAGACACTCAGTCTGCTTGGCTTTTATGGAGTCATATTTGTCACATATGTGCTTGCAGGTATAATAATTGCTGTATTTTTCTTCCACGTGGCATGTCTGTTTTTGTGCGCGTATAAAATATAGCTGCATGTGAACGAGTGCTTTATATTGCCATGTAAAAAGGTGAAAAACAACCGGGAGAGCTGACTACTTCAAAAAAGAGACGTTTACAGCCACATTAGCTCGTCTGCACTCGAGAACAGCTTGCATGCATAAAGTAACAACGCTGATGATCAGCAGGTAAAGTGCTTACCGTGTTCACAGTCTTTAGCCGCATTGGTGCAGCTTGAGATGAAAAGTTGGGTACCACTAAAGTTGTGTTTGTTTGTGTAAAACTTAAACCGTGTCAGTTTTTTTTTAAGTATTTTCTCACGACTTTTACTCAGAAGTTGAAGTTTTAGGTTAGGAAAAATGAACTGGAATTCCAACTAGCAAAGTCAAAGGTTTATCACTGAACCCCAAATTCCAACATGGCTGCCTTGAACAAACATCAAAATGTAGACTTTTTTTGTTGACTTCCCTTCAGCGTGTCTTTTAGTGCCATAATATGTATGTTTTTCTCTGAAATATCCCCCCAAAATATTATATTTTAGCTTTGACTTTTCTCTTCAAAACTCCAAGGGAAATTCAAAAAAAGTTAAAAAAACAAAAACAACTGGACTTCTACTCTGTAGCTGAAGACGTTTCGCTTCTCATCCGAGGAGCTTTCTCAATTCAGAAATAGAGAATTGAGAAAGCTCCTCGGATGAGAAGCGAAACGTCTTCAGCTACAGAATAGAAGTCCAGTTGTTTTTGTTTTTTTAACTTTTTTTGAATTTACCATGGCCTGGATGACTGAGAATCTACACCAGCATATTGCCACGCACTTTGGGAAGGACACTCCAAGGGAAAGTTGTTTTTTTTTTTTACTTTTCATATCTTACACATAAAACAGTGTAGGCACATTAAATATATATATAAGTGACTACCAGATCCCCCTGATGCTCACAGTTCAAGAATCTTTTGATAACGTTTATAGTTTTGCATAGTGATTGTCTATTTTAGGCTGACTTAGGAGCTGCGCTTCAGTTTACATGTTGTCATTTCTGTAATCAGTCAGTGAGAAACACACCTGCTGTGATTACACAGATGACCTTTATCAGCCTGGAGCAGAAAGAATCTTTTTTTTATACGTTTCTCTGTAAAGCTTTCATATATTTTGGTTTTCTCTCGCAGTTTTCACATTAACAGTGGAGTGCTAGATACACATAACTGTGTATCTAGTGGTGTGGTGTCTGCAGTAATAAACTATTTATTTACACTTCTGTCAGGGTTCAAGATAAGAGCGGGATTATACCAGGGATCAGCCCTGAGCTTCTTCTTGTTTGCAGCTGTGACGGGCGGGCTGGCAGATGAGGTCAGGTAGGAGTCCCCATGGACGAGGAGTTTCGCCGACGACACTGTGATCTGTAGTGAGAGTAGGGAGCAGGTGGAAGAGAGCCTGGAGAGGTGGAGGTTTGCTCTGGAGAGAAGACGAATGAAAGTCAGTGGAAGCAAAGAAAATACATCAGTGTGATTGAGCGCAAGAAAAGGTGGAACAGTGAAGAAGTTTAGAGGGTGGATGAGTTTAGGTAACAGGTCAACCATCAAAAGAGAGGTGAAAAGAGGGGAAGAAGAGATTCATGACAGAAGGATAGTTACAAGAGTCAAAAGGAAGGTTTACAAAACGGTAGTGAGCCCTGATTTGAAAACAGTGACCCTAACGGAAAGACAGGAGGCAGACCTGGGGGTGGAAGAGATAAAGATGTTCATATTTTTATTGGGAGTGACCAAAATAGACAGGATTAGAAATGTGCAGCATATATCTGAGCGACAGCTCAGGCTCCGCAATTTGGAGACAAAATTAGAGTCAATTCTGGGATGGTTCGGACATGCTCAGAGGAGAGATAGTGGATATATTGGACAAAGAAAGTTGAATATGGAGCTGACAGCAAGGGGAAAGAGAGGAAGACCAAAGAGGTTTATGGATGTGGTGAAGGAGGAGTGACAGAGGAGGAAGCTGGGTTAAAGTGAGATGGAGGAAGATGATCGGCTGTGGCAAGCCCTGCTGGAAGTAGCCAAAAGAACAAGATGAAGATTTGCACTTCTGTCAGTTTGTTTCTCTTTAAATCAGTCACATACAAAAGACTGAACAACCTCTATTAGGAAACATATTACATATTTATTGTGATTAATTTGTAATGCTAACAGCAGTTAGCCTGGTCACTGATCACAGCGGTCACCACATTCTGCTGGTTTTCTGACTTGCAACTCGAACACATTTAGGTCAGGTGTTACATCATTCCCAGATCCAAGTGCTAACTGTGGAGGTAAATGAAATGCAGCTTACAGTAAGTCAAAGCTTTGACTTCCTGATGTTGCTGGACATAAATTCAGCACTAAGGTCACAAAACGGCCTCTGAAGGCAGTCAGTAGCTCTAAATCCTTTAGAAACACATCCACTGGTGTTGGAAAAACCCTGCAATAAATACACAGACTATAACAAGTCAAATGTGACACAAATTGCATATTGCTAAAAGATTAAAGATTTAATTTAAAAAGTGTCATGGAAAAAAAAAGAAGAAGACATTAATATGCAATGAATTAGAACGAAACAGCAAACTGTTTTAGCCCATATATAGCTTTAGCTTTTAAAATATTACCTAAGCAAAAACCTCCACTTTGCAACTGAAGTATTAGCAATAGTTTTGTACAAACAAGGTGAAACCAAATGCAGAAGTTCAACACGTACCACCCATCATATGCAAACAGCCTCCATTATGCACAGCGCCACACTGAATCCAAACAAAAATTTGGTTTATTTTTCTCCAAAAAGGAACAACTGCACCTTAGTCTCCATTTTTACAGGGTCCAATTCTATTCACAAGAGTTGGTAAAAGAAAAAGCAAAGGAAATGCATTTAAGACTAAATGTTAAAAGAAAAAAAACACCTTCAGACTTGAACTTCAGCATGCATTTAAACCTCCATTAAGCTGGTTTTCCTATCAAATAAAAATAGCTGAAGGCTGAAGCGAGAGTTCACTTTGATAGTTCACAGAAATGACAAAGCAAAGCAGAGTAAACCTTATTTCAGAGTAAAATGTTTTAGTGGTTTACAAAATTAAAGATCCTCATAATTATTTTTGAGACGTTCAGCATCTTGTTTAATGGTTTATGTTCTTTTGGCTGCAAGTAATTAACTAACGCTGATTGATAGTTTACAATACCAACATAAACTGTTGTAAATTACAGAACCCAAGCACTTTTTATTATTTGTAAGGACATTAAAATCAATTTTTATCCATTCTTCTCAAGCCTATCCCACTAAAGTGGTAATTGCTATTTGTTCAATAAAAAGATAAATGCAAAATCAACACAACAGTAGAGTCCAATCTGAAATGTGTTGTGCTGGTAGAGACTAATGTTGGCTTGAAATGTAGAAGTAAGAACAGGGACACTGACAGGGAGGGAGTGAGAGCTTTTTTCTTCTAACAACGCGCCACCATTTTTTTTTCTGTCTCCCCTCAGAGCTCTGAGATTCATCAGATTTCACCGTGCTCCCACTGGAGCAGCACATTTCCCATCACAGTTGTTTTATATGCAGTCTTACTCTGAACAGAATGATTTTTTATAAATCTCTGCAAGTTTGACGTAACTGTTCAGATCTTCTTTTTTTTTCATCACAGTCTAAAAGATTTTGTCTCCATAATGTTAAGAAATAAACCCAATAGGAGGTATTGCAAATAAGACAAACCAAAGGTGCACTAAGTAAAGGTCATAAAAAGTCTGTTTTTTCCATTTACTGGGGCTAAGATAAGGACGTATGTATGTGAATGTATTTTATTCTAATATTAAGAATACTACTATTAAAATAGGGAACTTAGCTACACACATCAACATATATTTGATCTAATATCCAGTTTTGCTGCTGCAGAAGCTACCCAGTTTGCAGTCGGTGAACTCAAGCCTCTTCTTCCTCACATTCCCCTTTTGCTAAAGGCTGGAAGAGGGAATCGTGTGAGAGGATGTGTAACTGCACACCGAAAGCTGTGATTCTTTTCTTTAATTTATAAACAAACCATTTCTAGCTGGCTTATCTCCTAGCCATTCAAATCTCCAATGGTCATTTTTCAAGAGTTTCAGCTATTATTGATTTTACTGTTGAGTCCACTGACTTCCTATCCTTCAGCATTGATAGGAGGTGAAAACAAAAGATAGTTTAAGCATGCTTTGACACACACATTGCAGCCCTGAGGTTTATTTGACTTCAGAATGGTTTCATTTTTTTGGTTATTTACAGTGGTCTGTTACCAGTAATGATCAATCTGAAACTTGTGTTGCAAAACAGAACGCTTTAACCATCAGAGTATCTATCTGATGGAAAAGTAAAACGTTGGAAAGCAAACCTCTGCAAAGTAATTAAAGTTTTCCAACTCCTTCATTAAGCTACATAATTTAAACAGACCAGGTAATAAACTGTAATAAAACAGTCCATGCCAATGTCTTCAAATATTTTGTCAAGCGACATTTCAAAGCTTTAGGTTTGGTGGATTTTGTTACCAAAGATGATGTAAAAACCATGAATTTGACCATTATTAACTAGGTCTCATCACTCAAGCTGACCCTTAATACAATGTAGGCGTTTCATACTAAAGATGTTATGACCAACAATATTAGATAACAAGTGGAACAAACCAGGATTTGTCTTTGGCTGTAAAAATGTTCACTTTGTTGTAAAAGTTGGCATTTTATTTTAGGATTCATGGGAGTTTGACTTGCTGTGGAGCGAGCCTCAAGTGACAATTTGAGGAGGTGCAATTACCCATGCTGGCTTCATGATTCAGCTGTGGAGGTTGCTGCTTGGACAGAAGCAGGTAATTGTCCAGAGAATTCACAGCATGTGAGTGTGCTGCCTCACTAATCAAACCGTGCTCTGTGCCTCTAACACATTGTGTGATTTTAAAAAAAATGTGCAAAAGTGGACAAAGAAGGGGAGTGAAAAAAAGGGAGGGATTTGGATAATGAGTGAGGCGGAAGATGCTCTGTGCGGTGGCCAAAAATTGAGACAAACAAATTTGTAAGGTAGCTCTCACAGGGTGTGCTCTTTTGTTTGATCTTTCCCCTTTAGGCTCTCTTTGTTGTCATCAACATATTTTTTTCTCGATTTGAAATAGATATCTCTGTTTGGACTGTTTGGATAAACTAAGAAAATGCTCAAGATCCAACTAATTATCATGCATTCTTACATTAGTAACGTCTCAGGGAGTTATTTTCAGGGCTGGTGCTAGATGGGATCAGAGAACGTGGGAGGACTGTATTGGACTGTTTTAGTGTAAGTTGTTTTGGGCAGCAAAGAAAAAAACTTCAACCAAATACATTTTCACAATACACAAATACACTCACCAGCCACTTTATTAAGTACACCTTGCTGTAGTGCCCCTTTTTCCTTCAGAACTGCCTTAATTCTTCACGGCATCGATTCAACAAGGTGTTAGAAACATTCCTCAGAGAATGTTGTCCAGATTGCCATGATGGCCTCACATAATTGCTGCAGATTTTTTTAGCTACACATCAATGATGTGAATCTCCTGTTTCACCACATTCAAAGGTGATGGAGATTTGGTGACAGTGTAGACCAGAGGAGTTCAGTTATGCACTTTTCCATGGGCTTGACTAGGCCCTACTCAAGTTAAGCCATCGCAGGTTCAGAGTCTTTCCACTGGGTGGCCCCGCCACGTTTCAGCTCGCTACTTAGAACCTACTCGACAGGCATTCAAAGCGAGGTGAGGATTTAACGTCAGCAGACTGCAGGTCATCGATTGGCCAGAGAGCGACATCAATCATGAGAGCGTCTCCTTCACAAGAAACCCATCATTTTTAAAACCTCCCAACTGAAACATTTGTTTTTGTTATTTACTTTTTTTAAAAAAATAGAATATATCCATTAAAATGGCAACACATAAACCAACACCATGATACTAAAAGTACGGTGCAGACATTTTCGTGCTTGTTGGCTGACAGAGACCAAATGGGGTACCCAATCTGACCAGAGAAGGGACGTTGGTCTTGACGTGGCCATGTGAATTTTTGGAAATCATGGCAGAGAATGGTGAGTGTTATGGGACTTTCTTTCACTAATTTACTCTTTGGTAGTGGAGCCACAACGACCCGCCCACATTGAGGCAGCACTCCATCGTAATGAAAAACCCCAGAGACCTTGTGGAACTGAGTTGGATAGAATTAAGGTGGAGTGAGTTGTGCTGAGACTGGATGATTGAAAAACAGCTATAATTGAGACTCTTTAGACCACGCAATGTTTCTCCTTTTGTTTGTAATCCTGTGTGAACTGTAGCCTCAGTTTCCTGTTCTTCGCTGACAGGAGTGGCACCTGGTGTGGTCTTCTGCTGCTGTAGTCCATCTTCTTCAAAGCTGGACATGTTAGAGATGGTATTCTGGTTAGAGTGAGTGGTTAATTAAGCGATTGTTGTCTTTCTGTCATTTTGAATCAGTCTGCCTTTTCTCCCGGGGACCTCTGACCTCACTGAATATTTTCTCTTTTTTGGACCATTCTCTGTAAACCCTGGAGATGGTTGTGTGTGTAAATTCCAGCAGATCAGTCATTTCTGCATACTAATACTAGGTCATCTAGAACACATTTGAAGTCACTTTAATCCCCTTTCTTCCCCACTCTGATGCCCGGGTTGAACTTCAGCCAGTCATCTTCACCACGTCTAGATGCCTAAACACACTGAGTTGCTGCCATGTGATTGGCTGATTAGCTATTTGTGTCAACAAGCACTTGTGGCATCAAAAGTAAAATTTTGAATAGTTTACCGAATCTGAATGTAACCGTTTTAGACATTGCTCCTGTAAGGCTTGTAATTTAGGTGAAATGTGTTCACAGAGGGAACATTGCACCTAGGAAAGGTAAACCGAAACCAGCATGGTTTCATTACAACATGCATCTGGTTCTCAAGTTTGCCATCCTTCACAAAGTAAAAACAGATTTTTATCAGTTATTTATATTGCTCTATTGGCCGTTGTTCCGAAGTAACATATGCTTGCATATGCGGTAAAATAATGAACAGATTGAAAACACGTGGACAGAAACTGCAAACAAGGTCCCGATCCTTCACGTTCACATTCAGCACGCAGAGAAATGACTCAAATTGTGTTTTTTGATTCAAGATCATGTTTTCTTTCGTTTTTTTTTTTTTTTCATGTATCTCAAAACTGATTGAGGCATGCTGCTTTTATATCAGCACTTAATTATAGTAGTGTTTTATATTCACAGCCTTCCTCTTGTACTTTCAGCGCCGTGCATCCTGGAGCATGACGGTTTAACAGCGCAGAGCTCTCACTCATCACCTTTATGCTTACGCTGACAGGCCTGCCCTGTCCACTGGCAGACTTTATTCACTGGCAATGTTTTATCATTAAGGCCACCCTTGTTCTCAAGACATACGTCAAACTCTTCATCTTCATTTTCTTTCTAGGCTGGCAGCTTCTTCTGTGTCCCTCCTCCATCAGTAGGCACATTATGGCTTTATATTATAGAAGAACATTGGTAATAATGGGGCTAAATGCAAAGAAATTACTGGTACTGGTCAGCTATTAAATAAAAAAAATTGTTTTTGTGGGAGCTAACATGCTAAATCACCATGTTGAGCCTAATTGGCTCTTGCGCAGCTAAGCATTGTTTCAGTCACATCATTGCTTCCTCTAATAAAACTCTAGTGGTGTTTATGGAGGGGGGAGAAGGCTTTCGCTCCCCACTGTCTCCCTCCCAATCTCTGGAGTGTCGCTGCTGTCAGCCTCCTCGGGCCTTTTCTCTCCATCTGTTGCCTTGTGTCTTTCACTGTGGTCTTTCTCACAGAAACATTTCCACCACCTTCTGCCCCCCTCATTAACCATCACCCCACCACTCTTAACAGCTCTCTTCTTCTGCTTTTTTTCACATGTGATCCACAGGATTGTTTTATCAAAAATTAAATTAAAACTTTCGTTTCTGCTCCTGGCCCCTCATAATAAAGTCTGTGTGCTTTGGCTTCTCTTCACATTTCTCTGTGATGGAGTACAGTAAGAAAAAGGAGAAAAAAAATTAATAATAAAGTGAGGGTCTCTGTCGTGACTCTCATCCGTCATCTCATGTTTTTATTTTTTCAACTTTTGTTTTTTTTTTGCTGAAGAGTCTGGGGGAATAGCTCCCCTGTTTGGCTTCTTTTCATCAATCAGTTCTACATAGGTGGTTTTACTTATTCAGACCACATTTGTGTTTTGGCAGAGCCTCATCTCGTCGCCCCCTCTCTCCCAGAATATTGTATCCTGGGATTTTCTTTTCTGCTATTTCTCTGTGTAAAAAAAAAATGTTCATGCTGTCTAAGCAACAGGATTAAATTACCTAAAAAGAACTGCTAAAATTCAACCAAAAGTGGACCTAAACAATCAAGACAGGTGGTTGCATAAACTGAAAAATGAGCCATGCCGAGCTAAAGCTGAAGCAGGAATACTAAAACGAAGTCAGGAAAACAAACACCGGCCAAACCAAAAATTCAAAGACCAACTGTTTAATTAAAAAGATAAATAAAAAATAGACATGGCAGCAGCAGCATGGCATTAGGAGGACAAGTTGCAAAAAGTTTGCTGGCGAGTAACACAGATAAGCTGACAGGTAAAAGAGAAAGGCGTTATGTTCAGGTAGGAGACAAGTTAGCGTACGAGGCCGAGTTCAGATGAAAAAGCTGATGGGATTAAACACAAACAGGAAGTAAGACTAACCAGCAAACTTAACGTCATATCTTTATACTTTATTCCTTTCATGATATAAATAAGATTGCAGTAATTACATGCTGTAACATCAACAAATGTACTGAAACGTAAAACAGCTTAAGTGGGGTTTTGTGCAAAAAGTCACTATCAACATGTTTTCATAGCATTTCCACAGGTTGAAAGACAAAACTCACACACATTTTTGACATTATCACAAGAGCTTCGTTGTCTCTCAGTTCTTAGTTTGTCACAATTTGAAGCAACTATTTAGTTTTTGTTTTGCTATACAAATTAAATTACCCTACATTTGATTTATTTTTTGTCTGCTACTTGCAACATCTTTTGATTTAATCCAACATCAAACCAACTTTAAGAAATTTCATTTGATTTCTTTTATGTTTTTTCCTTTAACATAAAATACCAAACCCTAGTTGTTGTTACCTTCCTGGACCTGTTACCTTGACAAGAAAATGGAAATGTTTGTTCATTTATTTATTTTTTTTCTTTAGAGTGAGAGTAATAATAAAGTGTATTTGTAGTGAAACCTTTTTTGTGTTGAAGCAGCTCAGTGATTGAGTGAAAATCCACTTATACTTTATGAGCTGTTTTATGAGCACACACATTAAAAACAAGACAGGAGGAAAAAAAAGCAAGCTTGTCTGAACAAATCCATTAATTAAAGTTGTGTGTGTGTGTGTGTGTGTGTGTGTGTATTTGTAATTCTAATGTTGTGGGTGTACAAGTTGTTTGTATTTTAGGCACCCATTTCCTGTTAGAATAAAACACAAGCCAATGCACTTATAGGCAGGAATCTGGTTACCGTTAGTCTGGTAGTAGTTAGGGTTATGGTTAAATGTAAATCTCATAAAAAAAAACAATAAAATGTTAACATGAAGCAAGCATAAACGTGACTTTGTGTGCATGTGTTAATCGGTGGTGATGATAGTAATCTCCCAACAAAATATAAGTAATTATGCATCACCCCTCCTTGAAATTTGTCTGAAATGTCACTTCAGTAATCAGGTTTATTGGATGCGTTCAGGATCGATTTGGTCAAAGAACAGCCCAGTTCAAATGTAATCATTAAGAACATGTAATTGTTTCAATAACAGGAGGAAGTGGGATAAAGTTGGTGGGAAATCTCTGCATGTTGTCATGGAAGCTGAGAGAGGACAACGTTAGAAATCTATTTTCATGACATTATCTCAAGATAATGAGCATTTATCTCATTATTCCATGATAACAATGCTTGTTTTCTCGAAATAATGGGTTCACGATAGTGGGTTCTTTTTTTAGTTATTTGACCTAAAAATAAAAATAAAAAAGACTTCATTTTTTCTTATGAAAACTAGAAGTGATTTCAAAATCACAATTAAACCAAGAGGTATGTCTTTCTGGCAACTGATTCAAGCTGAAAATGTGACATGAATGAATATCTATTATTAATAAACCCACTGATGTTACAGATCATCTCCAAGTGTCATGACAGCGAACATGAAGGATAAAACTGGGTGGAACACAAGAATAGCAAATTTTAGCACTACAGTTACACATGTTATCTCGAGAAAAGCAAGCTTGTTTTGGAGATAACAACAAAACTAACTCGTGATCTTGAGAAAAATTCTTCAAAAATGATAACAGGCACAGCTAGGCTCAGCTCCTGTAGGTTAGTTAAATCAGGGTAGACATGTGAAAACACAACAGTTACATTGTTTAGATTAAAATGTGCAAGTAAAAGAAGCAATGCTGAAACATTAAGCTTCAATATAAACGATTTAGAAAGTTTAATGACCTCTATATCCAAGTTTTGTAAAAAAAAAAAAAAAAAAAAAAGTCTTGCCTGTTCAGTAAATGTAAATAAAAAAACAATAAAAATTGACAGAGTAGGAAGTTTAAACTCAGTCAGATTGTTTCTTTCTGAAAGCTATTTGGAGTCATTTTATCAGGACTATAAGGGCAACTGATCTATTAAAAAAGAACGTTTTGTTTTTTTTGTAGATAAAATGAAGCAGACAGGTTCAGGATCTGTGGACAAGCAGAGCTGCAGAGCTGCTTTAACTGGATGCAAATGAAGGAGATGTAGCCAGCAGGCACAGTCGGAGCTCAGGCGAGATGGGATGTCACGTAGGGTCGAAGGAAGACGGGCCGTGGGGAAATGATACAGTTACGGAACAAATAGAGGAATACACAGCGAGGCTCTTCAGAGCATACTCTTAAGCAAAGCACAAGAACACGAACTGTGGGCATTAACAAAACTAAAGAAATAAAACCTGTGCTGGATGGAAGTGTGTCGGAATCACTTCTCAGGAGTTAAGATCTAAAAATCACACTTTCAGATCTGTTTTAATTTATACTGTACGGCATCAAAACACCCTGAATCTCTTGCTGAACTTTCCACGCACAGCCAACGGCTTCATGCTGACATGTGGAAACTGCAGATTCAATAACCTGTGTCACTGCAGCTCTAGCCTTCGTGCTCGATAAAATCTAACAGCCTTGTATTCCACATAATCTTTTCATGGCGGATGGACACAATTTCCACATAAATGTATGCCCAGATAACAAACGCTGCCCTTCGGAGTTTGAGAAATAGCTCAAACAGAAAATGTTTGAGCCAATCATGATTGGCGAACCCACTATTGCAGCGTTGTGTTAGTGAATAACTTGGCAACAGATGTGTTTCACTTTAGAGCAATGTTTACATCAATTGCCTGAACAGGGGAAAGTGGGAGAACTGTTCCTCAATCGAACATTTACCCACACAGCAATCTAAGCTGGACTGTTCGTCAGCATTCATATAACTTTTATGTTCGCAGGGAGGAACTGTTTGCTGGGTTGTCATTTTTGCAGACAGCAGCACACAGACGCAAAACGTTTGGAGGTGTCTGTTTGCCAGCAGCTTTGCAGTGTGCATTCACAATTAGGATGAGAATGAGGCAATAAATAAAAAAAAGGTGACACATTTCTTTGTGCAAAATGCTATCTTTTTTGATATTTGCAATTGTAGAAACATCAGTATAAACCAGTGTATGCGCTGATGCTGCACAGCCAAGGGAGATACACAGATAACATCTATGTTTTCCTGAAAACAGCTCACTGTAGATAAGACTTGTTCCAGCACATCCTGCAGATACCTACTGGGGGAGTTTAGAGGCTAGGCTGCTGATCTGCTGTATGCGGCTTTGTTTTGATAAAAAAATAACTTTGGGGTTTTTTTGGAGTAAATGAGGTTACATTAAGACCAACAGCAGTGAATCATCAGATGGACAATCAAAGGGTAAAGAGGCACAAGGCTGACTTTCCCCCTGTGGAAACTCAACTAGTCTGAGTCTCGTTTTGGAACTGAAAAAATCACAGATCTTGTCACAAAACGCTACAAAGGACCCAAATGCAGCACACCGGAGACAGGCGACTGGAGGACCAAACAGCTTTAATTACTCACTTGAAATAGGAAGAATTCAGATTGGAAAAATTATCAAGAAGAACTCAAAAATTCTGCTTAAATTCAAAATACATGACTAGAGGAGCAGAAGGCAGACTGACAAAAGGAGAGGGAAAGACAAGACCATTTAGGTTAATGAGACAAAAAGGACAAACAGGCAAGGGCAGCAGGGAAATTGAAACAGGAATTAACAAACTTTCAAAATAAAACTAAAAAAATACATAAAAATTATTTCACTGGGCTGAGGCTGTTGGTAACTAGTTGGAGACACAAATTCACCTTGAAGTGGTACTTACAATATGTTTTTGTGAAATCTATTTTGAATAAATTGCGACATTCCAACAAATGTTGGGAAAATTATTTTTTCAAGGTTTGACCGAAACGACTCATTTCTCACCATAAGATGATCTCAGTCTAAAACTCTGGCATGAAAGACGGCGGGCGATAGGCATTTCTTTATCATTATTTCTTTTGTTGCATTTCTTTTCACACATTAAATTGTGAAGACCTGTGCACTTTTTATCTGAGAAAAGTGTTTGATGAATAAAATTTATTTGCTAATTGTAACTATGAAAATTGCAGTTTTGTCTGAAAAAATCTCTGCATCCTAAAACCTGTGACCAAGTGAACAAACTATGTTGTTTTTAAAAAAAAAAAAAAAAAACACAGAATAAACCCAACGAACATCAGACTAATAATAAACGAGTAACATGTCAACACCTCTCAACAAGTGGGCTATCAGCTCAGAAAAATCATCACACAAAAGAAGGCATGGATAAATAATTTGGACATCACACGTCCGTCTCTGGAGGTGTGTTTGCTGCTGTAATGAGATAAAGGAGTCTGTAACGACTCAGCCCAACTTGGGAGCTGCATGGATAATGAAAAGAGTAGGCGAGATGAAAGCATTTTATTTTCAGACCTGATGACCTCGTGGGAAATACGGACTGAAGCATTAGCCAGGTAAGTACGGGGATTTACACGTTTACCGTTAAATAAAAAACAGATGCCGGCCGTCCCAGAAGAGCCTCCTTCCAGGGCACAGAATTGTGTTTTGATTCCTTTCTGTTTTCTAAGTTTTGCCGCATGTTGGTGTTATTTTGAGCTGCGGGGAAGCGGAGACACTCAAGCACATTTTAGGGTAATCGAGGTTTAGAAAAAGAAAAACAATTTAGAAGAATAAGATGGACATTTTGTACAAGAGGCTCCCCCTGGAAAACAAGCTACAGTGATTATCAGGTTTCAGTGACCAGCGCTTTATTAAACTCTGATTAAAGCTGTAAACCATCACACTCAACACATCTCGTGTCTCGAAAATGTAAAATTATGAAGACTACTGAAATAAGTAACATTGCTTCTGTTCAACACATTACCCAAACATGTAGGATTTTAGTGAATCGTCATATTTAAGGAAGAAAAAACTCCTAATCATTGTGTTTGGAGAGCACTTACATAACAAAGACCCAATAGTAGAGCTCATGGCAATGTTTCTTAGAGATCGTAAGGACATTTTTAATTGCATAATTGTAGACCTCGAGATATTTGAAGTAAACAGCTATTTAACCTTTTAAAAGCTCTCATCATTGAGGCTGAAGAAAATGCAAGGACTGGAATTTGTTTGGGAGCATGAAGGTTGGGCTCGGAAGTAATAAAAATAAAAGATTACGTTGCCTGATATTGAATCCATCCTGCCTGTTGTGCTTGTCTGACGTGACAGAGATGTAATCTGAGGTTCTTTCAGTTGATCGGGTCAAGATCCAACAAAGTTCTGACCCTCCCCACAAAAAAAACTAAATGAATTAAATGACCCTGTTTTTGCCATCAACATGTTTTTCCTCCTAATGGTGTTGGCATGTTCCATCATAACATTCAGAAAGCATCCAAGAAAGGTAAAAGAAGCATGAAACATCATCACCACAAATCTACAACTGGTTTGTGTTTGGCGTCAACCTAATTAAAGATGGCTAGAAAAGAAAAAATAAAATAGCTATAACTCAGATGATTTTCACAGATATTGAGCTATAACTTGGTGTGGTAGTGGCGGAGTGTTAAATCTGTGATTTTCAAAATTGACCAGAAACTCCTTCACTTTTCAAGATCATCCGAGTTTAAAGCTTTGTCATCAAAGGCAGCAGGTGATATACATTCCTTCGAGGAATGCTGGGCCTTTATTATCTTCTGCAATCATCAAAATTGCATTTTCTTTGCAAAACGTCAGATCACAGTACAATCAGGTCCACATTACATGCTAGAAAATGATCTTTTATCTGCCTGACTGAAATCATTTCAGCCCATCTCAGACTCATCTGTGGTGGAGGCTATTTCTGCAGAAAATTTAGAGAAGACAGATGAATTCCATTCCCTCACACACCCTCAGAGTGTTTCATGAGTATTTCATGGTGCAGCTGTGAATAATTCAAGAGTATTTTGTGTTTGTACTTTTGTCAAATTCGCACCAAAACAAGTGGGACTGTGAGAGCTCCGCACATGACAATCAGCAGCTATGCTGCTCTCGGCCTGTGGGAGTCTGGGGTTGGCTGATGAACGGGCTCAGTGACATTGGATTTTAGAGGTATAATCTTTGCGGTTTTACTTCACCAAATACCGAAATATTTGTTATCCAATAAGGCACACCTTTGCAAAGAAAGAAACAACATGCATTAATAAGCGGATTTTAAATCACTTTTGTACTTATTTACCATCATGACCACAACCCGAAACAAGCATTTCATTCTTAACAAAAAACACTTTTTGGACTAATCTAATCTGTAAATGTAACAGAAAAATCATATTGCACAAGATATAAAAAGAAGATGACACAAGAAAATAGCTTCTGATCACCAAATAAATATTATCTCTGTCAGTGCTTTTCTAAATTGTCACCAAAAGGCAAATTTACCGAGGTGTGCAAATTACCATCTGTCTCCAAATCCTAAATAGTGCCTGTGAGAGTGACCAATTCTTGTCAGGAACGGTGGAGACTGAGGCGAACCCAGAATGCAGACTCATAGTAAGGGAAAAAGAACAAATTTTTTAAACTAGAGAATAAACAAAAACAAAAATGCTGACGTGGCAACAAACAAACAAAACCTAAATTTAAATACAAACATGGAACCGACAGAAACCAGGAACACAGCACGAGGGCAACTAAACAGACTACATCAAACAATAGACAACTAACACAGACAATGAACCAGCGACTAGTGGGAGAAATGACCGAGTATTTGAGTACTGAGGATAACGAGGTGAGTGGAGTGATTACAGAGTCGGGACAGGTGTAGATGGGCGTGGGTAACAGGCAAGTGAGTGACTGGGGAAGGGTGAAATGAAACATGAACATGAGACAAAACAAAAAGCAAATACAACAGAATCAAAACAAAACAAAAACCCAAACCAAAGAATAAAAATAAAACATAAACAAAACCCATAGAAAAACCAAATCACCACAATTCTCCTAAAACTGTTTTTGTAAAAATACATACAGCTCCCATCATTGATGATCGAAGCAGGCTACCAGTAAGGAGTACTAATAACGTCCATGTGGACACGTGTAACTGATGGTGAGACGGCTGCTCATGCTACTTTTTTGATCATCTGTGACGCATTATTCCACAGGTCTAATCCAGTAATTACGACAACACACAGGGAAAATAAATGGTTATGGAATCCAGGAGGAAATTACTTTTTTTTTGTGGAGAGATAAGAGGATATATGTATGTGCCTCAGTCAATACAGAGTGAGAAATGTTGGTTACAGATACGGACCAACTACTGCTGAGCTTAGCTGATATATTTGTGCTACATATGAGTAGCAAATAGAACCTTATCAAGGAAAACTAGCAGTCTTTGTAGGAATGCATTTTGCCTGCCGAGGTTTTAAGCAAAACTCTTGTTCTCAGAATATGTGTTGTAAATAACTCTCAGCTACTCCCACACCAAAGTTTAGGTCAATATCTGCACAAATAACTGAGTTATAGTAATTTTTGTGTCCGCTAAAGTTGACTGGCTGTGGCAGCCACCTTGAATCATGTTGACTTCAAACATTAATCAGTTGTAGATGTACCTCTAGTGATTTATCTCTTTGAGTTTTATTGAAATATGTCCAGTGGTTCATGAGATATTTCGCTAACAGACAGACACATGTGCACACACAGAGGCAATTACATGACCGCCCACTTTTCATGGCTGCGAGTGATAAAATACTGACAAAATACTGCAGGTAAGATGCTTACAACTTGTAAATACTCACCCCACTTTAAATGAAATAGGCTTTTCTGTTCAGATGGGCTTCTTTCCTCTCAAAAATATTATTTTCTTTATAATTTAAGAATTAGTGAAGATGTCTTTATTGTCATTCTGCATACAGATACCAACATAATGTTGTTATCTGTAGCTCTTGGCCACAAAAGGCACAACACAAATACAGTATCAACATGTATAATAAAACATGTGATTAAAAAGTTGTAAAAACGTTGTGAGACTTCCCTTTATTATTTAACTGCCAACAAACATGTTTATCGTGGTTCAGAATCAGACAGCAGACGTGACTGATGAAGTGTTTTTAAAGCCTTACGTGTACCCAAATAAAACTAAAGAAAAAACTTTTCCATCAAACAGCAAACTATCCTCTGCCGTCCGCCCCCTGCAGGATCTGGAAACAGTTTCTGTTTCCTTTTGCCGAAAACACCATAGGAAAAAAACATTCAGCTTTTAAAAAATTCTCTCTCACACACACACACATCATCTGCAGATTTTAAAGCAAACTCTGGTCAGATGCAGCAAAAAAAAAGGCAAAAAATAAAAAGATAGCTAACTAAGAGTACGGCTGCATGATAAGCAGAGGTGAAACGAGGTTCTTTCTATCAGAAAATTCGGCGCTGCAGCTGCTGATTAGTTTACCCTTTCTCATCCCGGGCATGTTAATCAGTGAAACGTGACATTTGACTCAGCAGGTCAGAAAGTCGTCCATCTCTGCTTCACCTTAAAGAGCAGGCTTGTTGTCTGTCACTCGGTTCATTATGTTACACAGGAAACCTTTCAAACCGTTTGATTTAAAAGTATACACACTACATTCAGAGCATTAGTTGTTTCTCTGGTGACAACTTTATTTTTCAAAACAACATGTTTTATGGCTAACATCTACAGACGTGTGTTACCTGTAATGGTGTCCTAATAAATGTCCTGTCCCTTAGCTGGAACAGCTTCATGACTGTTAGCTGTGGCCAATCAATAGCTTGACATTTATAGAATAAAAGTAGCGCTGCTTGAAGGAATGCATATCGCCCGCCACATTGCATGCAAGAGTTTCCAGCAAAGATCATGTGTGATCTGTTAGTGCTCAGCGTGCTTCATGAGATGACTCTCAGCTACTACCACACCAAAGTATGGCTCAATGTCTGCAAAAATGACAATTCTAGTCATTTTTGTGTTTGCTAAGATCGCTTGGCTGTGGCAGCCATCTTGAATCAAGAGAACTCCTAAAGTTGACCAGTTGCAGATGAACATCCAATTATTAAAGTCTGACCATGAGAAGGGTAGACTTTAATATTCAGATGTCCATCTCATTTAATGTGAGATGTTTTGCTAACAGACAGACAGACAAACACACACAGATGTAGTTACATCATCGCCTGCTTTTCATTGCAGCGGGCAAAAATTAATTAGCCAAAATCAGATGTTGACGTGAGGCTTTAGGAAACCTGATAAGTGTGATTTGAAATGCAGAGACACAACGCAGATAATCACAAGCAAAACATTTTTATCTGGACAGTGATTATGTATTCCAGTCTCACTCCAGGCTCTGTAACAAGCTACACTGGCTCCAAATCTTTCTGGGAAACACTGTCATTAAGTTTCTATGTCTGCTTTTCCAAACTGCAGCTCATCTACATTTTCTATACCGTGATGCTGTATGTGCAAAAGGGGGAAAAAAAAAAAGATAGAACATCTCACATCGATGGTTAATGTGTCCTTGAATTTTTGTGACTGAAAGTGACTGAAAATAGGTTAACAATAGGGATATTAGTGGAAGAGCAGTTTGAGATAAAGAAATCAGACAATTTTGGTGCACTGGTACATATTTATGCTCAGATTTGTTCAGTAAAGTATGCAGCAAAAAAGATAGGTTAAGTAGAAACAGTAAGCTCACTCGTCTGGGAGACATTTTGCAAAAGTCGCGTGTGTTTAAATGTTGAGCCCTGCCTAATTCGTGATACTTACTCTTGACATCTGTCTCTCTCATTCTTTCTGTTTTCTTTCACATTTAGCAGCAGATTTACGCTTATATTTCCACCTAAACGTCTCTACGCTTGTCCTATTCCACCATATTTGTTTACCTTCACAGACTGCAGCTAGAGCGACGTAGGTCAATCATGTGCTTCAAGCTTCCGTGTGGTTTTCAGCGGATTCATCCGAGTGCTTTGTTTACATTGAGTGTGTACCTGCATTTCAGAACTGCATATCTGGAAAACAAATAATTTTGCTCAGCAATCATGCATCAGAATTAAGAATAAATACTAAAATGTAGAACAGAAACTTGACATTCAGCTCACCCTCGGTGTGTTTTACTCCTGTGCCTGTACATAGGACATGTAATACGGTGCATTCTCTAATGGGGTTCTGTCATTTCAAGATTTTAGAGAACAATTTAAAGTGTCCTTTGAGACATCAACAGTGATCTTCTTTGAAGAATAATCTGGGTCTGATATAATTTTTCCATTAAAAAGTTCTGTTAAAAATTCTTCAAAAGACACCAACGTCTCCTCCCATGTTGGAAAGAAACCTGAAAAAAAAAAAATTAAACCGAGCAAAACGTTTTCATTTTAAAAGTCTAACACTTGAGATTCTTCCTAATCCAGCCATTAAATTTCCAGATGCGTGTGGAAGCTTCAACACGGCCGCGTGCCTCAAAGCTCACTGGAACTTTCTCACTTTTTCTTTTTCCCAAATTCTGGAAAACACAAGTCTGTACTGTCAGCTTTAAACACTGGCGAAGGAACGCAGCAACAAAAGAAGGAAGAAAAATTGTGCAATTTTTGTTTACATTTACTGTACGTATCTGCCCAAAGAAAGAGTTTAATTAAACCTAACTGCACATGACAATAAAGCTACAAAATAAAAGAGTGGGTGATGTGATTAGATCATGGATTTTCTTGCTGCACAAATTATCATATTAATAAAAGTAATTTCCTCTGCTTTAGGGTTTTGGGTTGAATCCAAGTTCATGGAAATACATTGTGTGAAATATAAGAAGATATACTGTGTGTGTTGATTTAGGATTATCTGAAAATGAGTGTGCTGATTTACTTAACTATTAAGCATTAAAATAACTGCTGATCTTTCACATATTATGAGCACAGTGCTGGGATATTACGGGCTTTAAGTGTCTCCTGTGGCGGCACAGAGGCTCGCTGGTGATTACTGTCGCCTTATGAGAAAGAAGATCCTAAATTTGAACTCAAATAAAGCTTCATTGTGCAATTTGCTGCTGTTCTTTCCATTTTAATAACATTACAGGACACGCTATCCGTATTGTCACCTTTGAATGTCCGCATAAATTTGAGCCAAAAACAATCTTCGTTTTTCTTTCTTTCTTTGTGTATGTCTTTTATTTTGAAAAACTCTTGACAGCCACTGTGTTTGAGGCATTTAATTAAAGTTTGCAATTCAATAAATGCTAATATTTGAAACTGAAAAGGTGCCTTCATGAATTTCTTGTTTTCAAATAGCAGTTGCCTTGAGCACACAGGAGGCACAGCCTGTATTCAACAAATAATCATTTTTTCAGCTGCTTTGGACAAACCTTGTAAATGACGCTTTGTGCGATCTTGTGCAACACTGTGAGGTTTTGTGAGATTTGTTGGAACTTAGAGTATGGTTTGAGGATGAATTTCAGCTACTACCGCAACCCATTTTAGCTCAATATCTGTAAAAGCACCTGAGCTACAGCCATTAGCCATTGTTGTGATAAGGCTGATTAGCTGTGGAGGTCATCTTGACTTAGGATGACTCCAAAGGTTTATCAGTTGTAGACTTCCATCGAATGATTACTTCCTGAAAGACTCTTTAAAATCCATCCCCTGGTTCACGCAGAGTCACAGGCAAAGACATTATCCCCCCTTCGCCTTCAGCAGTGGGTGATAATTACCAGACACTTGTCTTGGCGACCTATACTTGTCGAGTAATATTTATGTGTCCCATTGTGCACAGCACAAGCTAAACTGCTGCAGTAACTTTCCGAATATGTGGATACAAATAGCAGCAGTGCATGATTTGGTTTCCGTTCATCTGTTCACATTTAATTATTAAACACAGAGGCCATTTTTTTTTTAACCATGGTTCTTTCGTTTTATATGTCTGGGATAAATGAGAAAGAAAAAAACGGTTTCCGGGTTTTATAGTTTTCGGTGAAAGTGTTCCTTTTTTGTCTGATTTGGTGCCTGCACAGTCGTTTTAGTCAACGTGATACAATGTCCTTGGTAAACAGGCATCATTTTTTATGGCTACCTGACAGGTTGTTTAAAGACAACCGTGGAGCAGAGTTTAGTGGGGTGATACACAGCTTCTTACAAAGCAAACAGCGAGGATGGAGGGGAACTTTGTCTGTATTTATAATAAAAATGATTTGCTTTCAAGCTGGCAACTACACTCCACTGAACAGTGCTGCAATAAAACCGTCAGAACAGAAAAATGATTTAAAAAAAAAATCTGATTTCGTCACTTACAACAAATTAAAGGCCTACCATTCTTTGAAAGAATGCATATCGCCCGTTGCCTTTCATGCTCGAGATTTAGGCGAAGGTCTTTTTATTTTGAGAAATGGTGGTTCAAGAGATATTTTACAGAAATAGCAAACAAACGAACACATACAGACTCAGGTCCGAAACATCCACTTTCAACAGCGGGCGATAATAATTAGCGTTTCGGTGACTGGCGCGTGTCAAAGTGCCAGGAGCTCTCACAGTTCGGTACTGTGCTGTGACCAGATTCGTGTCAAGTTGCCCGTGTCAACGTGCCACTGGTTCTTTGTTTGACTTTAGGAGCCTTTTCATGTCTGGATGACTCATTGGAGTTAAGTGGCTCAACAATTAAACGTATTCTTCTGAAAATGATCAGACTGAAAATGGGTGAAAACAAACAGCCAAAGTTCAAAAGAAACCTTTGAAGGTCCCTCAGGAGGTCTGGAGAACCAGTGATTTTGATCAAAATCACTTTAAAAGATTACAAGAATGTCTGAGTCTTTGGAAGCAAAAAAAGAAAGAAAAATGAAAGACATTTGACTTTTACATAAACACAGTGAGCTCTGAGCTCCTTGACTCTCTGAGTTCTTTTTAGGAAAATGCTTGTCTTGGAACTATGAAAAAAAAAAAAAAAACAAAGATATATCTGCAATAGTTTGGAAGAAAGCGTTTTAATGGCTGTCATGTCTGATTGGCTCAGGATCTGGCTGTATTCACTAATGGCGCTTTAGAAAAGAACTCAGGCACAGAGCATCCTTTTAGTAAGACCGTCCCTGCAGTCAAAGCTGGTTACAGCTTCATCATTCTGTTCAGATGTGTCTCTGCAAGTGAGCAAAAGAAACCAGAGGGAGAGCAGTTCTGAATGAAAACCAACCGTTCCCAAAACTTACTCTGAGCGGGAGACTTCGCATTATCACAAGAGGTAACATGATATTCTTATCAAGGTTGGACCTGTCATTTCTCAGCATAAAATCTTAGTCTAAAGCTCTGG
Source organism: Kryptolebias marmoratus (assembly GCF_001649575.2). Classification (NCBI taxonomy): domain Eukaryota; kingdom Metazoa; phylum Chordata; class Actinopteri; order Cyprinodontiformes; family Rivulidae; genus Kryptolebias; species Kryptolebias marmoratus. Next base: position 13,632,543 of record NC_051442.1, read on the forward strand.
CATAAAACGCAGCGGGTGATATGCGTTTCTTCAAGGACTTCGCGGCCTTTGATTAATAATATGTATGAAACTGATCAATAAATGCAGGTGCTTTCTTTCTGTTTTTCCTGTTAATCAAAGAGTGTTATTAGGCTGTGCTTTTCTGACCTGCGGGTTCTTTTTCTGCTGCTAAATGCTCTGGAAATGTTGAAATGAAAACCCTTTGTCATCCGTAAAAGTCGCATTGTTTTCCAGATCCTTATCTTTGATTTTAATTTCAATGATTTGCAGTAGAAGCACGCAGGATCTACTGAGAGCTTGGTGGCTCCGCCAATGGATAAAATGAGTACATTTTAGTGGACTTTTTTTTTTTTCTTAGTGATTACTAAATAATAACTTAAAGTCACAGACAGCTGGCTGAGTTTGAACATAAAAACAAAGCTGCGTAGCTCTCACACTGCACTTTTCATAATTAAAGTGCAGTCTGATGCCAAAATCTATTGCAGCCTTTATTATTTTATTTTTTATTTTTTCTAAACTTCTATTCCACTGCAAAGTCATTTTGGATGTAAAATCCTTAAGACCCTGTAATAGCCTAAGGCAGAAGTGAAATATAGATACAAGAATCCTGACTCAGTCTAATAATAAGCACTAGAGCTAAAAACCCTTAATTTATTGCGATAAAAAGTGCAAGCATGTGTTAGCATGCATTGAAATTTTTGACCAGTTATATGACCAATTTAGACTAAAACTGACATTTAACATTTGTCACTAGCGAGACCGCATGCTATGGCAAAAGAAGCTATGCAACTGAGAATAAAAATGCCTTCTATTTATATTTAGCGGACCTTGTTTTTGATTATAAGCATTGCTTCAGTCAAACCAAAAAAATGTCCAATGAGACCTTTATTCTTTGAACAAACTGTCATACTTGTTTCTATGGCACAAAATGACACAGTCAGTACACGTTATAGTCAAAACCATCATTTGCCGTGTTGGATGTTTTTACAGGAGAGTGAACATGTGAAACAGGACTGTACATAGTCTCACCACTTTAAACTACAAACTGTTTAATTTAGGAAATATTTACAACTTCCCCTACCCCAGAGATTTAGATTTATGAACGGAGAGGGAGATCTTCTCCTTCCAAACTCCTCAACAAAGCAGGACCCATGTTTGACATAAACATTAACTTTACATAGTTTACAAATATAAACAAACCTACTGAAATGTGAAAACTCATGTTAAACTGAGATAGCTCAGATCTTTGGGAGTGGGGATCTGTGGAATGGTTATGAACAACTAATATCTTACCTGTTGTGAGATAGATCTTTGAGCGACCTCAGTTTGGAGAAATAAAGTTTAATTCTGACCGGGTTAATGAGCTAATGGCTAGTCAGTGCGGAGCCAAGACCAATATGGATTGCTGCTATCTTAAATGAGTTTAAAAAAAATTACATATTACACCACAGCTACATCTGATCCATTAGCTGTTTTTATTCAGCCGCATGAGGTTAATGGAAAATCTGTATGCAAATCTAAAAACTGTTTTAAATACTGCAGAAACATGGACTTTTTCACAGTCCTTTTTGTTATTGTTTATTATTTACATTAAACATGATGTAAAGTTTAAATTCTCAATATGACTGGTTCAGATTTTTGTGTCTAGTTACAACATCTTCTCTTATTCTTTTTTAACAGAATTAAGTCTAGCCTATCGGTTCAACCCTCCACGAGAATTCCTCATTCCTTTAGGAAAATTAACTGCCTATCTATGTATTAAATGGTCATTCTGGCAGAAAGATCCTGCTGGAAGTGCCCCAAGATGCACAAAGTGCTACATCTTACACTTACAAATAACCACAAAATTTAATGCAAATGACTACTGCAAGTTCACGACGATATAAAGGTTGATAAAATGGCATTTGCATAAAACATTACACAACTTTTGAGATTTGAGTTGTTTTAAGATGACAGCCAAACATTTTGTTCTTCGTCCTGCTCAGACTAGGTCATCAATCTGGTCAAAACGAACGACCACTTCGTCATCTGAGGTCACACATCGACAACAGGTAAGATATTAAGTGTTAATAACCTTTCCGCAGAACCCCACTTCAAAAGATCTGAAGTGTCCCTTTAAGGCCTGAGCACACTGGATTCAGTTCAGAGCTGCTGTTACTGATGTGTAACTTTATATTGGATAATGTATCTTTAGCGTGTTTGGCTTGTCTTTTTCCAAGGTCAGGTAAACAAACTGGAACACTGGTTGGTTGTCAAACTGCAAGGTTTAGTTCAGGTATTCTGTCCAAACAATTCTCTTTTTTTTTTTCATTAACTAAGCTTGCAGCCATATTCAGTTTGCCAGCTGACCTTTTCCTCTTCCACTCTGTTGCTTCTCTCAACAGGAATAGTAAAAAAAAACAAACAAAACAAAAGAAAATGAAAAAAAAAAACCTAACATGATGTCACTTTGCCTTAAAGCAAGCAACAGTCACTGCGTATTTATCGACCTCACAACATCCAATTAAAGTTTAACATCAACTTCTAGAAAATCAAAAGCAACAAAGACCTGGACTCAGAGTAGCAGCACTCACACACTTCCAGTGCCTTCCTGTCTCCAATCCCTTCGCATTCAAAGTTCAGTCTTCATGGTAATAACCCATTCTGTGCACAGGTCCTGCAGTGGGACCTAACAACATCCAACGCCACATGCAGTCTTCGTCTTTGTGATACCTCACAGAAACATTTTCACTTCAGCTACGACATTGCATATAAAGGCTTTTAAAAGATGAACGTAAAGCCACAATAAATCCATATAATGAAAAAAAAAAAAAACCTCCTTGCAGAGCTCAGCCTGATCATTTCTTGCTAAGCCCCCCTCATCAGATCAGACAAGTTTATCCCTCCTCTGAAAACTTCGCTGTACTTTTCTTTACCTCCGTCCCCGCAGCTCCCTAATTTCACAGGAAAATGAGCCATAAGAAGAAAACCCATTACCATCAGCAAAAGATATTTCAGGCAGAGAGAAAGGCTAAATGTGCTGCTCAATGACCATAGCAGCCAGCAGGCTTTAACGGCCTCGTGTGTCCATCCCTATCACTTCAATTTGCTCTCAAAATATCTAAAGTACATGTTGGGGAAGGAGCACTGAAAACAGATCTCCTAAGGATAAAAAGTGAGAGGGTATGACAGCAGTAAATTGGCTTTTTTCTCCCACGAGCTTCGCTCCAGACGTCCCCTGCATGCGAGCAATTTGAATTGTGCTGTAATTGCTTATGTTGCTTCTCTCTTCATGCCGTTTCAACAATGGAATTTGATCTCATTACTTTTGCCCGTGGTTGAATTCTCGGTGTGAGAGGAATAATACTAAGCGGTGTGATTTAAAAAAACAGAAGAAGAAGAAAAATAAAACACGAGAAAGCAAAGCGAATCTGCTTTTTGGTGCACAAAGTGAGGAGAATGTGACAACACACTGGTTTGAATCTCATTCCCTTTCTAAATGAAGCAACTCTAAAGAGTTTCCCTTTGATTTTCTGTACAAAGCAGTTTAGCTTACTCTCTTATTAGCTTCTCTTAAAGGCGATTATCTTGCCCAGCTGCACCATGAAAAAGGGAAGGGAATGGGGTAGCAGGGAAACGGATGTGACACGAGTCATGAAATGGAAATCAAAAGCTGTGCCCGAGCCCAGGTTTGGGTTTTTTGAGTGCATGTATGGCGAACGTGGCCTTGGGTGATGTACTTCTTGTTAAAAGTACTGCTCTATGTGGAGCGTTTGCCCAGACAGCACTTTTCAATTCACTCATATCTGCTCATGTTGTTCCCTTCCTTTCAGGGAAAACCACTCGAGCAAAAAATCATTAAAGGATGAGTGGGATCTTGTAAATCTTGAGAGGGCTCAGGAGGGGGGGAAAAGAAAAAAAACTAAATAAAAAATCAAGTTTGGGGATTAAAAAAGAAGTGCTATAAGAGATGAAAGACAAACATTATGAGCATGTACACTTCTTCTGTGTAGCTGTCCTCTGTGGTTCACTTGCGAGTGCTGCAATGGATTCGACAGCGGTAGCGATTAGAAAATGTAAGCTGACAATAAGATCGGCGCCTCAGTGGTTCCAGCACTCCCGGCCCAGGATGAGAGTTGGCAGCAGCAGTAATGGCAATGCGAGTACTGCTTGGCTAGCTTTTCCCCGCTGACTTCCTCTGGCACCCGATTCAGTGTTGGAGTCCTTCTCAGAATATGGCGGGATGACGTTGAATTCCTCGCTCGCTTCCTCCTCTTGTTCCTCTTCCTCACTGTCCTCCATCTGTAACAAGACAGAAAGAGCGATTCCACCGATTATTCAGAGCAGTGACGCGTGGAAGGAGAGCTCAGAAAGGAGGAAGTCTTTAGTTCGTAAAAATATTCCAAAGCTACTGCCAAGGCAGCGTTTGAAGTGACATATGCATCTGATTTTGCTGAATTAGCTCTGATACATTTTGGCAACTTGTTTTGATTGATGTTCAAGTGTTGCTTCTACTAAAAGTGCCCACCCTCTGATATTTCTGTGGAAAAATATGTTCCTAATGATCGCCAGACTGACAATCAGACATCCACTAAAGGACTTAGAGAGTCTACAGTATTTATCATTTTTATTTGTCAGATCATTATATTTTGTTTACACACTTTTAATTTATGACAGACGTATTTTAGCCACTCTGGAGCACGAACCACTGATGAGTATTCTTCATCCATCCCTGGTCCCGTGCCCTTCTCTCCTGCTGGCTCCAAGTCTAGTCCAGCATTTTAATGTCTACCTCCAGGTCTCGCTTCCCGCTGTTTCATGGCCGTCCTCTCATCCTGTTAGCCCGGGGATTCCAGGTCAGGGCTTTGCCGATGATCTTCCTGTTTGGTGTGTGTAGAATGTAGACAATCCATCTCATGTGCCTGTAGAAGAGCTCGTCTTTCACAGGCAGCCGGTTTGTGCGATGTAGTTGTGGATGTGCGGCACCTTTCCCTGACGGGTGCTGATGAAGAGCTGCATTTTCTTCATGTTCTCCTACACATCTTGGAGCCATAAAAATGCACTGACTTGATGTTGGTGTTTAAAATATGGACCATGGTTTGTAGCGACTAAAACCTTCTGTGTTCCAGATGTTCTTCAGCGAGTTGAACATATTTTATTTTATTTGACTTCTCATTTACAACGATGACCTGGCCAAGAGGCAACAGCAAAATGCTAAACTTCCAGAAAACAATTACCACCATGAAGGTCATTCTCCACACATGACTAACATCACATACGAAGAACCAGAAAGCAATCAGAAGCTGGTGCACTTAGAAACTATTGTTCGTAATGCGTTATTGAAAGTTGATAATGAGATAGAGAACGAAGTGATGGCCAGTTGACATGTGAGAACAGATTACAATGATGAGTGCTGAAAGGAGCACCGGTGGCAAAACGGACTGCAGCGCGACGGATGACATCCAGTTTATGAAGATATATCACCGTAATCTGAAAGGGGGAGGGTTGTCATTATGACCATGGTATGCTTTGCTGAGTAGGTGAAAGATGATTGTAGCCTTTGTCTTTCCAATATGAGCTTTCACATCCACAAGAAAGGCATCCAGGTCCTTCAGTGCCTCTCCTTCAAGACTGATTAGTTCAGTTCATGTTTGTGTCGCTCTTAAGGAAGAATCTCATTGAACTGTTGGAGGCTGGTTGGCGACTCAAAAACATGGGTAAATTGTAAGAAACTTTGTGTTTTCCGTTGCACTTTCACTGAACTCTGAATGTGTGTGTGTGACCAAAAATGACCAGCGAGCCATGTGGCTGCATTTTGAACTGGCAGTTTTTGAAAACTGTAGCTTATTTTCATGGGTACGGCTTGGATTCTTGCTCATGCACAATATTCTGTTGCCCACCTTCGCCCACATCACACCCACCCAGGCTCACTTTGTACCCACCTTGACCGCCACCCCCACATTTACGATTTAATCTACTGGAGGACACTTTTGAAATGCAGATAAGCATATTTAGATCAGCTTTTATTAGTTATTATTATTTAGCGTCAGCATGGTTTCTCTACCTGGATTTGTGTCAAAATGCAGCTCTAGCACTTCTGGGACGTGTTGAAGACGCCTTCAGTCAAACTCAGTTGGGTTTGAGATGTCAGCGATGACTCTGTGACTGTCCTGAGAGCAATACTGCCACACAAACCTTTTGAACATGTTCACAACTCAAGTGATGGGTCTGTGAGTGACTCACGCAAAGAAATTAAGAAGCACCGTGAACACTGGGAGACATTCTGGAGACTTTCTCACAACGCTATTTGCCGACAAGTTGGTGCCCAGAGAGATGCTACTTTTAGTCTTTTCTTTTTGAAGTCCAACTTGGGCTGAGATCAATGTCCAACTTTTCTTTGTGTTTGTTGATGGGTGAAGGACAACAGTGCCAGGTCATCGAGTTGGATCCAGGGTGTCCACTGTATTCCAGTCCTCTGGGCTGTGACCATCTTTGTGATCCAATGAATCGGCAGCAGGAACAGGATGTTAGACGAGGTTTGAATTCTTGTCTCAGCTTTCCGATGCCACCATGTCACAGGACATTAAACCGAGGCAGCTGCAGTCTGGGCAGGTCAGATACCTCTGCCTCTCTCTTCTGGCCAGAAGCTGCTTCTAATCTAATTCAGCACAGGCTTTAATGACACCCAAAATGTGGGACCTGTTTATATCCTCAGAAACCATTATCTTCTATAGGTGTTTTACAAAGGGCATGTGATGCATTCGGTATATGTTTCTACTCTTAATCTTTTATATGTGCTGGACATACAAAAGTTTTTATTTCCAGCAGGAAAGCTTTAAGAAACATTGATTTTAAGAGTTATTGCAGTCATAATGGAAAAGTAGTAATGCCTTTTTGGAATATATGATCTTGAATGACTTCCCCCCCCCCTTCAGCAATGCCCTTTTGCAGTAATTTTTTAAAAGAAATAAAAACAAAAGTGTTTTTTTGCAAAAGTGTCTCTAAAATGACATTCTTGGAAGATCAAGCTTTGCTGTGAGGTCAAAGACATTACATTTGAACAAACTAAAACAGTGATTGTTTTTTCCCCTTTTGGTGGGGATGTCAAACCAGCCAGTAGGCAGGTGTTATGTAAATAGTTTTACAGATTTTAACATGATGATGCAGAAAGGTAGAAAAACAAAAGCCTGGACTACAAGGCGTGTTGGCCAGCTGTGTTTTCTGTGAGACTCCCTTAGCTGTTACATTTGCAGAGCAACTTTAAGGATTTTTACACGCACAAAAAGTTGGCAGATTATTTGCATCACTACATAAACTTTTCCACAGTGCTCCTGTGAATTTAGGCTGAACTAATCTGGTCTAGTGGCTGTTTCAGATATACAGTGACTCGGGGAGGAAGAATTTAGGATTAAATTTCATTCTTTTTTTTTCAGGAGAAGGCTAGAGACTAGACTAGAGTCTCTAAACAATCTAGACAAAGATTTAATCAGAGTTTTCTTTAACAATGTCTTTCTGTTTGCCACTCTCCAATAAAGCTTAGACTGGAGAATAATGTGGTTTTGTGTCCCGTCTCTCCCATCTGAAGCTTGGATCTCCTTCAGAGAGCTCACAGGTGTCTTGGTGTCCTCTCTCACTGTTCTCAGTTTGGGACGGCCTGCTCTTGCTAGATTTACACTTGTCCCATATTCCTTTCATTTCTTGACAATGGATTTAACAAAACTCCTGCGGCTGTTTAGGGCCTTGGAAATCTTTTTGTATCCATCCCCTGACTTGTACTTTTCAATAAATCTTTCTCTGAGTTAAATTAGGACGGTCACTTATTCAGCTACTTTTTTTACATTATATATTTTTATTTAACTGTCATTACTTCACAGAATTATGATTTCAATTTGACACTGAAGAAGGTTTATTTTTATTTTTTTATTTTTGTCAAGACAATTATTCTTGACCATGATGGATTTATGACAGTAATAAAAGCATAAAACCTCCAAGAGGGGGAAACATCTTTATAGGCACTGTGGCTCCAGTGATTACTTGTTTAAAGTTTAATTAAAATACATCCAGTGGTTCATGAGATACTTTGGTAACAGACACAATAAAACACACACACACAGTCAAAGGCAAAAACATTATTACAAATCATAAAAAAGTCCAAAATAAACTTTTTTAGATTATATTTTTATATTTCTTCTCTTGCCACTTTTTAATAATCTTTCATATGTTTAAAATTAAAAATTTCAGGAAAAAAAAATCAACATTGATGGAAACAGAACAGAAGCTGAAGGGCGCAGAGGTTTGTGCCTTTTGTTTATCTGTGTGTATGTTTGCAAAAAAAAAAAAAATCACAAGAGCCTGAAGGACAGATTTAGTGAAGAGGTACAAAGTTGTCCAATGGCCCTAGATTTAGTTCCTGATAAATGTATTTAAAATGGGGCATTGGCCTTCTTGTTTGAGGGCACGTTATCTTAGTGCCACTCAAAGTATTTTTATTATAAGCAGTCTGAGGCGACCTTAAATGCAGCGGATCCTTCACTGAAACACTGAGTCCACAGACTGAGCTTTCATCACAAACCTTTGCTTGAGTTTCGTTTCCGGTTCTTAATTTAACATGACCTTCAACTACGCTCCTAACTAACTAGTTCCCCTTCTGCAAGAGTACAGCAAATCGTTTTTCCCCCAGAATTAATGAGCATTTTCATTAATTGAGTTTTTTTTTTTTTTTCAATTACAGTTTAAACACCATGTCGGTGCAGTTTGGTGTTAAACAGGAGGGAATGTACCATTTATTGCTTAGAGTAGGCATGATTTTCTGAATTTATATAAATGAAAGTGAACGTAACGAACTCGAGCACAGAGAGTGTAATTCTGGGTGTCCGGAGATAAGGATAACAAGGAGAGGATTTTTAGAATATATGAGGATTACAATGGTAAATATGGGGCAGATAAGTGTGCTGGCATGAATATTAACAGTAAAGATTGAGTCTAATACTTCAAACACCTGCGGCTAATCCCCGACCACGCTGAGAGGTGGAGATAGGAAAAGGGAGGAAACAGGAGTAATCTGAGATTAAACAGGAAGCCAGGGCCCAACTCATTGCTGCAGTGATACAGAGGTGCTAAGACCCGATATACAGTGTCTAATGCCAGCACGTGGTGAGGCGGAAGAAGAGGGAGTACTTACACTGTTGAAGTCAGGGAGGGTGTTAACGCTGACGGGGACTCTCTCCTGGTAAACTCGTGGGGAGGGCTGAGAGACGGGCACTGGAGTGAGTTCCACCGGCGGGGGAGCAGAGATTCCCATGGAGCTGATGGCGTCGCCTGAAACAGAAGCAGCAGGGGACGCCTTCATTAGCCTCACATCGTTATTCATCTTTGGATCATCACTGAAACATTATCAGCGTGTTTTTCTATATCTGGAGCGGCTCACTCTGTAGATATGATATATAATTGATAATAAAATCTATTTTTTAACATGCTGACGAAAATGCAAGCTTTAAAGCGTGTACCTTTGTGTGGAAAGGTCAGGAACAAATATTTTACCTGTTGTATATAGATCTCTGAATGACCTCAGTTAGGAGAATTAGAATTAAACTGTCTCTTTAAGCTTCATCACTAACTTGGGCTCATATTAAATTTTCATAGCAACATTACAATGTCTAATCTGAATAAATGAATAATTAAAATCAAATATTAGAATTATAAATGGAAATATAATAGAATATTATCACACACACCATAACATTAAAACTATGTAGTAAATGTCAAGAAATTCTAACAGTGACCGCCCTTTGGCTCCCCACACTTATATTATGGTTTTACATCGATTTCAGGCTTTTTAAAATGTTTTTAGACCTGACTTAAACCTTGCAGAGCATCAGAAGGCTGCCATGACGGAGAAAATTGTCAGTTTTTTAAAGATTTATTGCAAATAAAATTAATAAAACACGGCAAAATAGAACAAATAGTTCCAGGATGCTGTCAAGGGGTTTTGCGAGTTAAGATGTTAACTAATAACACCAGAGCTACCACGGGTGTTTGTTATCCTACGGAAACAGCTGAAGTGACTAAAATTAGGTCAATTAGTAAACTTACCGTTTTTTTTTGTTTACCTACGCAAACTAGGGCCGACCTAATGTAGGTCAATCCTGTGAGTAAACTCTTTCAAACTGCACAATTTGATTCAAATGTTTAATTTTATACTTTGCAATGAGTACCTTTAACTGTATATGCATTTCTTTTTTGTACATTTGTACTAATCTATTATAAGCTGTATTTCTGAATTTTCTTTTCAGGAAGATTCACTTTACTTTTAGCTGTTTGACAGTTAGGAGAAAGGAGGAAAACAAATGTTAAAAATAAAACTAAGAGCAATGAGTCACGTACGAATGGGCTGTTTTATGACAAACATAATGAGCTCCAGTGCCGACCTGTCAGCAACACAAAATTAACTGATGAACTGTTTATACATGATCTCACTGGAGTGAAACAAAAAAAAGAAAGAAAGAAAGAAATCAAGCAGTAAACTTTAAGTTTTTTATGTATTGCACTAATTCACAAGGTTTTGTACATAAACAATAGTTATCTTAAAGAAGGAGGAGATGACGTTTCTGGGTTTAAACCAGCAACTTTTAGTTTATGCGCCTGCTCCTATAATCTCCTGGATATCTCCCGGTCTCCTGCGTTATTCCCAGAAGCCCACTGTGCTCTGGCAGGCTAAAACAGAACGGCTCCGCTCCCATTGTGCTTCTTTATCTTCTATTTGCATTGGTGTGCAATCACAACTAATCTCAGCCTGAACATTATTTCCGGAGGACAATGTCGGGTAGAAAAACAGAGCACGAAGTGTCGAGAAAACCCTCACATACAGCTTGATTGTTAATGAGGCCAGACTCAATTTGGACTGTTATTTCCAATTAAAACAACCTGTTTTAGTGTCTCTTGTTCATTCTGCGTTCCTCAGCTCAGACTAAACAATGAATACACTCATAGTAAATGAGCCGCCTCGATACCTGAGCAGTAAATATCGAGCAGGAACATGTGATGTTCCCCTGCTCTTCTCGGTCTGGCAGAAACGCAACAAGAAGCCACATTGTGTTTATCAGATTTGGTGAGCGGATTCACTGAGTCTGCAGAGTTTCGAAATCACATTCCCATTTGGCAGGCAGCCAAACACCAGAGAGTACGTTCCTTGCTACTCATTTATTTATAAGAAAGCATTACGGTTCAGTGATTCGCCCTCTAAATCATCAATTATGACCCACCTCATTTCAGTTCTGTAATAAAGCGTATTACAAAATGCTCCGTTAGATCAGCATCTCCACATTAATTTAGATAATGCTCACATTTGACAATTAGAAGATAACATTTCCTTTGTTATGCTGACAGAGGAGGGATCGTTAGCTACAGGTTACTTGTATGAAGCATTAAAATGAATTGCTCAAACTGCTGTGCTGAAAGTATGTCTATCATTCATGTTTTCACTCTAAACTCTGAAAAGAATCTGACTTCAGGCGATAGTTGACACCTTCTGAAGTGTGGCTCTGTGGAAAGGTTATGAACTATTAACATCTTACCTGTTGTAGATGAATTTTTTCAAGACTTGGCTTCTTTTAGAACGGCACTATTCCACTTTAGTCTTGGTCTCATTTCTGAATCGTTAGCTTGTTGAACCAGTCAGAATTAAACAAAACGACTTTGTTCAAAGAGCTATGTACAACAGGTAAGATATTGTTTGTGAGACCTAAGCTACTGCTGTATTTATGATCTATAACCCATACTTGTAATAATACCTTAAATCTGGGAGCTACAATAAATAAACGATAAACTACATCATAAAGCAGCAATTGAGTACAAAATTTTACTTTAAAAAGTTTTGTGGCTGCATGACTGTGTAGCGTTTTTACCCTGAAATCATGAAATATTTCAATAAACGATCAGGATATTTGATATTATTTGCAGCAACCAGTGGTTCAGATTAGCATTTCTCTTGTTTTAATCCACGCAGTAGAGCATCACTGCCGTGAACGAGCTGCCCTGTGTGGGGATTTGGGGTTTTGTGTTTCAGTTTATTGTTTTTTGTTATCATCTTGTTTTCTGTTTGAGTTATTGTTCAGTTTAGTTCTTGTTCTTCTTGTTCTTGCTTGCTGTCACTATTCACTCCTCCTCTGTCGTTCATTTGTCTACCTGCCACGCCCACTTACACCTGCCCCCAGTCCTGGTAATCATTCCACCTGTGCACACTTTCCTAATCACTCCCTGTGTTTTAAAAACCCGGTCATCTCTTCCACATGCCGCTGGTTCATTGCTTCTGGTTCCCTGCTCATTGCCCTTTGTCCACGTTTCCTCGTTCCACGCTCCGTTTATTAATGTTTGCATTTTGTTCCGGTTTGTTGCTGCCACTTCAGCCTTTTTGTTTTGTTTGTTTTATTTTAATAAATTAGTTTTCTTTGAAATGAGTCTGCACTCTGGGCTCGTCTCCGTTTCCCCTCATCTCGACACCCTGGCGATGTGCTGCCCCTCAGAGTTGTGTCATTTTACTCACGCAGGCACATATTGCTGCTGAACATATGCAGGATGCGCTGACAGCCCTGCCAGTCATTCCCGCTGCCTTCGCACGTGCACCACTGGGACACCTCGGTGCTGCTGTTGCTCACATAGTTTGGAGTCATGATGGTTCCTGAAAGACAAAGTTTGAGAACTTTTAAAATCGTATTCCTCCTCGACTGAGGATGTGTGTTTTCACCTTACACCTTTATGGAAGGTGAGAGGCAATAAAACCAACAATCTTAGAGGGTCTGTGCATCTGGTGTCAGCAGTTCTCAAGCTCTCAATATGTATAATTGCAGGTCCACAAAATTGCTTTTTGAGTGCAGGGAAACAGGAGGAAACTAGAAAAATGGCCTTTTCTGTGAAAATGTTGAGTGCCGAATGACTTTGCTGAAATATGCTAAAGAAGCTGAAACTGAATTGTTAAAGCTAAAAGAAGCAGAACACTAGCTAAAGGCTAAAAGCAGCAAAACGGTACCTAAAGTTAAAAGTAGCAATAGGCTAGCTAAACGCTACAAGTAGCAGAACAGTAGCTAAAAAAAGGAAAAGTAGCAAAATGGTAGCCAAAAGCTAAAAGCAGCAAAACAGCAGGTCAAAGCTAAATGTAGCATAAGAAGACAAAAATAGAGCAAGTATGCTGAAGCAAATTTGAAATTGAAGACATTTCTTTTGGAATAATATTTAAAAATAAAGTTAAATATTCTGTAAAGTATAAAAGTTACAAAAACCAAAAGTCATGGCACCCATCTCCTGAACTTTTTCATATATGAATGGCTAAAATAGCTCAAAGTATGCAGAAGTAGTCAGATTGCAAAAAGTGTGCAGATAAATCAAAAACAGGAAAACAACAGTGTGAATGCAGACTCAGCAATGTTAGCTGCACCGCTTCACAGAGCTGCTAAAACGTGACTTCTTAAATGAAGTGAGCCTAGAAGCAGCAGGTGACTGACCGTTTGTGGATATTTAGCGCAATAAAAGGAAAATCATAGGTCGGCTATCAATGTTAGACAGCACTAATTAGGTCTGTGAGTGGCTGTCTGTCTTTTTTTTTTTTATTTATTCCAGTAGATTTCTATTTCTGCTCTTTATACCGGTTTAATTTGTTTTTCTCCATCTCACCTATGAGTCCAGTATAAGCCTTCAGGCACATGGCTCTGCTCTCACGCACACAGCCAGAGGCAGAAACAGAGGAGGGCTGGCAGTTTTGTTGAAAATCAGCAAACCGAGATCTGAAACACACACATGCACACACACAAATACAAGATATGCACAGAGGAGGAAATTGTTTTTTATCTGAGCACAAAGAAAACGCTGTGCATTTTAAAGTGTGTTTGAATTTTTCATTTTAGGGGCTCAAAGATGTGCTAAATCAAATCAATGAAGGCAAAATAAACTAGAAAAAAAGATGCATGTTCATGAAAACCACACATTTAGAATCTCTCTCTCTTTATATATATATATATATATATATATATATATATATATATATATGTGTGTGTGTGTGTGTGTGTGTGTGTGTGTGTGTGTATGAGAATGATTTTACCTTATTTTCAAACTATGCAGTAGTTTAATTAAATATAAAATCACAAAAATCCTCTTCAGCTTTGACAGAAACAGCAAATTTCTGAAAGTTTTACAAGTAGCTGACATTAGTAGGTACACATATAGAGCGTCGTGCGCTCTGACTATTATTATCAAAAAGCAACCTGCTGCCGTTTGGAGACTGTTAATGAGCTTGGCACAACAACTGAAGAGCCCACCTGCTACTAGTATGATTAAAATGGATGTCAACAGCTCCAGAATCTACTGAGTCATTATTTATAACACTGTCTTTTTATTTTCTAATGAGGAGATTAATCAAATTAAAGTAAAAAATTTGTTTTATTGTTGATTAAATTCATGGAATCCAAAAATTTTCCCGAGCTGACTTTTTAATATAGCCTCATTTAAAGAAAACTGAGAGCTTACAGAGTCTGTTACTCAAATATGTGAGACCGTTTTATTAATATCACTCAAAGATTTTATTATTAATAATTCAAAACAACTCTGAACCATAATATGTACATCTGAAGACATGTCTGTGACGAGCATTTCACTTCTGTTCCCACACTGTTTATTAGAAACAGATGGCTGCCATGTGGAGCAAAATAAGTCGTTTTTGTTTTTTTTCTTTAAATCTGTTGTTAATATGCAGCAGCATCCCCCTCTCCGTTTCAAATGACGCTCCAGAAAATGATCCCTTTTTTCGTCATTATCTGTTATTTACACACAAAGGAAATTTCACTTCATGTAAGTAAGTTTCATGCTTTAAGCAGAGTAAAACAATCAGGAATTTGCTTGCCTCAGTAAAATTAGCTATAATCAGACCAATGTGTATTCCTTCAAAGAATGCTAAACCTTTTAATTCTCAGATGTTTCTGGTGATTTGCAAATAAAATCATTTTAAAGCAAATTCCACACAACATGGCAGGTTTTTACGTGGCACTGCTTGTTCTTCTCTTGCATTAATCAGCCTGATTTATTTCACTATCCTGCTCCAACACACCTGGTTTGTATCAATGGGTTATTAACAGGCTTCTGCAGAACATGAAGAGGTGATTTAACCACTGAATCAGGTGTGTTGGAGCAGGGAAACAAGGAAAACATGCAGGATGGTGGCCCTCGAGGACCAGGATTGGCCACCCCTGATTTAGAGTTCTAGAAATAGATGTTGGCTTTATTTCTCTGTTGTGCTGTATACTAATTGAGAAAATAACTGGCAGGGATGAATCAATCGTGAGTCGAGAGATTTGGTCATTTTCTATCCTAGAAAGGAAGTCATGTTGCCTTCAGCACGAAGAGGAGAGCTCAGCTGGACAAATTCAGTCCATGAACTGTATCGCTGTCCTAGTTGAGTCCTACCTTGTGGTTTGTATATTCTGTGGCAAATATCTTTTCATCTGGGAGAGCATCGGCCCGCTCTTACCTACACAGCTCGTCTCTGGAGCAGTAGTTCTGCAGGTTGAGGCAGTTGGGCTTGCCCACCCTGTCCTCCCCTCTTGAGTTCTCCTCATAGGAACACGACGGCACGATGGTTTTCCTCCGCCGCTCGCCGCACAGCATGTCCGAGCAGGGACAGAAGAGCAGGGCGAAGCTGTACTCCTCCGGCACGCGCTCCAGGAAGCGCCGCAGGGCTTTGTGGCACTTCTGGCGGTTGCAGCTGTTGTCGGTGGCGGTCGCCCGCTTGGTGCAAGCCACGACGTACTCGGACCGCAGCGAGCCGCACTTCTCGTACAGGCCGCAGTCCTGGGCCGCCTTCAGACACTGGTTTTGGCCATCCAAAGAAAGAGAGGAGGCTGAGGAGGGATTCAGGAGTAAAACAGAGTATAGTGCTGTATATCAAGGGGGGGAGAAAACAAACGTGACCACTGTTTTATTTTGTATCTAAACTGAAGAGAAGTACTCTACCTGCCATGATGGAGGCCATACGGGACATCTCTATGTTCCTCACCAGGTTTAACTTTAGTTCCTCATATGGGGACACCTCGTACTCATCATATGCTACAAAAGATGAGAACAATCAGGTGCAAGGGGGTTAAAAGGGATTGCTCAAATCTTTCGAAGTAAGGTTTTGTGGAAGGGTTATGAGCAATTAATATTTGACCTGCTGTAGATATCTCTTTGAATGACCTCGGTTTGTTTATGTTTATTCACTCACTCACTACATTGTGGTCACTGCTTTATAGACTAAATAGTGATAAGGAGAGCCTAGTTGTTTTTTGCATTTCAAAACCCTGTTAAACAGAGCAGCATTTTGATTATGTGCTGAGTAATCACAGGCGTCACAAAAATGAACGCCAGCAAGACACATTGGAATACAAGCCTTAATCTAAAGTGATTGGCAGCATAATTTGGCTGGATTTGGCTGAGAAAATGTAATTAACATCATCTGGTCCATAACACTTCCATGAAATTTAGTTACACATACAGCATCTGTTACATTTCTTTGTTTATTGTGTCTTTTTACACGACCACAAACTGTAGCCGCAACTGTAAAAACCTTCACTTCACTAAAATCAAGAATTAATATCACCTACAAAATATTTCTGTGTAGAAGAACTGCTTTTAGAGTCGTAGTGTGTGTGCAAATAATAACACGGAGCCGCGCAGCTTTATAACGGTTGAAAAGTGGCTTGGTTTGCATTGTGATTCGCATATGTTTAAAATGTTTCATGTTCGGACTTTTAACACTTTAAATATAGTTTCAGCTCACAAATTTTTAATAATTATCTAAAACCGAGTAAACGACACACTTTATGTTAAAGAAAAAAAAATTAAAGGTATTTTTAACAAGTCTAAAAGTCACAATAGCAGTGAATGAGTGAACAATTTAAACGCAGCCATAGAGTTTAAATCTGAGGAATTGATAAGTGATCGGCCAAGGCCAATATGGACTGCTGATATCTTAAAACAACTCTAAACTTTTAAAAAAAAAGTTTTTTATTTACATATAATTCTGTGGTTATTTGGCAGTGCAAATGGTAACAGCAGGTGTTAGCTTTAGCACTTCTTGTCCAGCCCGAAACGCAAAAATATCCTGATATTTTTGCCAGAATAACCATGTAATGTAAAATTAAAGGCATAGTAAAAGTTTATAAAGTAAAATTTTGGAGATTGAAGTTGTTTTATGATGACAGCCATCCACTTTTGTCCTGCTCACATTAGCTGTTAGTTTGTCAGAATAAACTCTTCCTCCAAACTGATGTCGTTCAAAGAGCTATCTACAAGAGGCAGGAAATTATTTTCTTTTAAACTTTTCCAAAAAAACCCCACTTCAAAAGATATGAACTATCCTTTAAGGGAGTTGAAATGTCACACACACACACGCTGACATTTTTATCCACCTGCGAATCTCACAGTCCAGTACACCTTGAGGCAGTGCTCCTCCCTGCGAGAGCCTCGCTGACATTTGCACACTTGAAGGGGGCGGTAATGCTGCAGAGCGTTCTGGGCCTCCAGACACTCCAGGCGGGCATCGGAGCTGAGGGGCGCCACGGCCTCCTCCGCCGCGCAGTACTCCAGCAGCCGATAGACGCCCGTGCAGGACAGCTCCTGCATGCAGCCCTGCTCCGCCAGCAGACAGTCCAAAGATGCAGATGCTGGCACGCTACCTGGAGGAGAGGGAGGCGTTATCGGCAGTGAGCGCCGAGGATCGTTAACAACAGTGGGTTCATCATTCTACAAACCGGCATTAATCCTTAAGCTAAATAGGCTTTAATTAGACAGCGGAGAAAGATGATTGCACTCCTGAGGCCCCGTGCTGCACTGCTGGTTACTATGCTGGCAACGAAGACTGAGCTGAAACTACAGAGTGTAGCGACGTAGGCAAAAACCTCCAACCGAACACAAGAGCACTGGATTTAAACCTGATGATTATTTTTTCATCCTCTCATTAGGATGGCTTTCACTTTTTTAAAATGCACTAGATTTATGTAAATCTATAAGTAAACTTATAATGTTTCCCTTTAGTTCTGTATGATCCCATAATATTGCCCAAAAGCAATAATGTTTTTGCCCGTGTGTGTGTGTGTGTGTGTGGGCCCGTTTGCCTCAGCTTTAGCAAAATAGCTTATGAACCAGCGCACGTATTTGAATGCAACTTGCAGACGGAAATCATTGGATGCAACCGATTACGTTTTGGGGTCAACCCCATTCAAGATGGCTGCCACAGCGAACTGACCTTGAAAAGCATGGAAATGGCTAGAAGTCAATCAGTTTTACAAATGCTGACCTAAGATTTGACACAATAGCAGTTGGGAGTCATTTACGACGCATACCCTGAGCGTGACGTCTTGTGATGACGTTATTTTCTAAGTTAGACCTCCATAATCCTCAACAGAGGAGGATCTTAGTCTGAAACTCTAGCATGAAAGGCGCCGGGTGATGTGCATTCCTTCAAGGAGTGTTAGGCCTTTAATTGTTGTGGCAGGTTTTGATGCAAAAGTGAACAAAGATGACATTTTGATACGTATTTGGAAATCATTTCAGCAATTTTTGACATTTATTTTCTCAGCTATAATTCAGAAAACAGATTTTAGTTTGTAAAGGCACACACAACACTGCAGGCATTTTCTTTTGAGTCACACAATAAATTAATTTTTCTACTGTGTTGATTTAACTCCATGTCTCATACATCACTGTCGCTGACATCTTTCCAAAACACATTTTCTACAAGAGACAACTTTTTCTAGCTTTAATTAGGATGACAGACTCAATGTTCTTGTTATGTTAAAGAGCTTTTTAGAGGTAGCTGCTCAAAAACATTACATTCATATGCCTGGCATAAATCTTGCCAAGTAAACAACTAGAGAAAAAAAAACAAATCCTCGTTTTCTGTAGCAAAAAAAAAAAATGTTGTTCAACTGCCAATTCTTGAGGATTGGATGTTTCCAAATCTACAAAAAACATGAACCATTACCACAGCGGCATTACTGAAATAGGTCCTTTTGTAAAGGAGCTAAAAGCTTTCTAAAAAAAACAAACAAACAGTGCATTCATCTACAAAATAAAACTGATGTGCCATTATAAATGATCAGACTCTGAACGGTAAAGAAAATGTGATAAAAGAGGTACAAATGTGATATACCGCGTGGCCTTCAGATACAGAGCCTCATTTACCGGACAAAAGATGGCTGTTATTAGAGCTGGACACAAGAGGAGCTCGAGACAGAACCTTTCGCAGCATCATTTATTTGGAACGAGCCTCTTTCTTTTTTTTTCCAGCGTAGCGTCAGACACCGTCTCGTCATGGAAACATCACAAAACCTGTTTATTCAACACTTTTCAGCTTTTCAACCACTGCTTGGGCTTCCAAATGCTGCTTTGATGCAGAAAGTCCATCTGGGCAACACATTCAGACAACCAAGTCTAAAGCCCACTACCTCTTTATTTATTAATTTTTTTTCTAATCTAACAGGTGTATTAGCACATGGAACTCCTACGCTGAAATTATTGCACTGTATTACCCAAGTACTTACATTGACAACATGATTCAAGATGGCCGCCACAGCTAACTCACCTTAGCAGATGGCTATAAATACAGACATTAAGCTAAAGTTTGGTGCGGTAGTAGCTGAGACTGAGACTCTGAGCGTTTACAGACTGTCCAAAATCTTTGTTTGAAATTTTGCCATTAACTATCTTGAGTCCGCTCTGTCTGTCTGTCTGTCTGTTAGCAAATATCTCCTGAACCACTGGATGAATTTTGATGAAATGTTCAGGAAACAAACACCGGATGTACATCTACAGCTAAATAACTTTCGGAGCAAGCCCGTTTCAAGATGGCCGCCACAGCCGACCGACCTAAGAAAACACAAAAGTGGCTCAAATTTAGTCAGTTTTACAGAAGTGAGGTCGTAGCTGAGAGTCAATCACGACACGAACTCCAACTCTGCGCATTGCACAAGATCGTTGCCTAAAACCTCAGCGTTAACTGTCGGAGTCAACCCTGTCAGTCTGTTAGCAAAATATCTCATGAACCACTGGATGGATTTAAATGAAACGTTCAGAAAGCGATCAACGGATGTACATCTGCAACTGAATAACTTTTTGGAGTCGATCCAATTTAAGATGGCCACCACAGCTAATCAAACTTAGCCAACACAAAAATGTCTATAATTCAGTTAATTTTACAAACACTGAGCTAAGATTTCCTGTGTTCATAGCTGAGAGTTATCCCTAACATGTACTCAAAGCAAAACCTCCCTCATTTCTCAACATAAGATGATCTTTGTTTAAAAGTCTGGCTTTGAAAGGCAGCGGGTGATATGCATCCGTTCAAAAGATTCTAGGCCTTTAGTTTATTTTCAATATTTAATATATCTTGTTGACATAAAACCATGCATGCTCACAATCAAAATCAAATTTGAATCACCATTAAAACTAGCGTCCATGTTGCTGGGCTGTGCCCCAGAGTGCCAGAAATCCAAACCAGAGACCTCCTTGCTGTGAGGCGCCGGCGCTCACCGTGACACCACCTCGTAGCGCCGTTTTAAAAAGATCACCTCTGTACCCCCCATTCCTCATAAACGTCCACAACAGGGGTTCCCCCCCCCCCCC
>NC_051442.1:13653365-13696020 GCF_001649575.2 Kryptolebias marmoratus
GGGGGGGGGGGGAGCAAAAAGAGATCTCTTCAAAGGAAAATACATTCTGATTAAACGTTTCAGGAAATTAGTTTTTTTTTTTAAATATATTTGACACATAATTATCCTCATAAAATACACTTTATACACATCTGACTCCAGGCTAATAAAGAAAATTGCTGGGGTAGGAAGCAAGCGCACACTTTTTCATCTTTATCTCACGCATTTGTTTTATACTTTAACTTGTAAAATACGATTACAGATACTGGCTGGCAAAGTATTTTGTGTGGGAATAAACATTAAGAAATTTAATGGAGGCTGGTAAATTATCGCCCGCCGCCAAAAGTTGTTTATTTTATTTATTTATTTAGTTTTTTGCCTGTTTGTGTTTATTAGCAACACATCACATTAACCACCTGGTGAATTTCTTTTTATAAAACTTTAATTGGATGGACCGATTTTGGATGTCCGCCACAGCCAAGTGACCTTAGAAAGCACAAAAATGGGTAAAATTAAAAATCAGTGAATTCACTGATATTGAGCTGAAGTTTGGTGTGGTTTTCCCTGAGAGTCACTCACAACCCATACTCCAAGAGGATCTTAGTTAGGAAAGGTGGCAAATGATATGCATTCCTTCAAAGAATGAATAACCTAATGTTAACATGAGAAGATATGCGGCCCGTCCCATATGTTCATACACATGCAGCATTGACCCGAGAAGTCCACGTCTCGCTCATGTGTATGAGATGAATCATAAACAGAAGGTGTGCTTCCGAAGCTACCACAGTGTCTCCATAGGAGGAGCTGGTGGAGGTGGTGGGGAGAATAGTATTGCACAGGACAATGAGTCACGGCTCATAAAAGTGTGCAGCGGCAATCATTACGTGTCTGTGTGCCCGTCTGCCTACAAGACAAGCTAACGGAACCGTTTGTCTTTTAATTGCAGTTTAAAGAAGCCGCATGCGACGAGTTTCCCGCTCAGAATAAGGCTGTTTAACAGCTGTTTTCCTTTCCCCGTCAGTCACACGGCGACATGTATGAGAGGCAATAAAAATCCACACACCTGGAAGTCTCACGAGCAAAGCAAATCTGCTGATTCAGCATTCGCGCTTTTGTTTTCCTGTTTGCCATTTTTGTACAGTTTTTGCAATCTAACCCCTTCTGCATATTTTGGGCCATTTTAGCCATTCATGCATTTAATCACTAAGTTCACTCAGGAGATGGGAGCTGTTACTTTTGTTTCTTGTAACTTTTAGACTTTAAAAGATGATTATTTTTATTGGCAAATATTTTCCACATAGAAATCCATTAACTTCTCGTCTGTTTCCTAAAAAACATTATTTTCTTTGAAATCTGCTTCAGCAAACTTCTTTTTTGTTTTCTTAAGCTACATTTGTTTTTTTAGCTACCTTCTGCTACTTTTAGCTAGCCTTTTTCTGCTTTTATCTTTTACCTACCTTTTGCTAATTTTAGCATTTACTTATCATTCCGCTACTTTTAGCTTTTAGCTATCCTTTGGATACTTTTACCTTTTAGCTAGATTTTGGTACGTTTAGCGAGCCTTTCGTTGCATTTAGCTTTCAGCTAGCCTTTTTCAGCCAGTGTTTTGCTGCTTTTAGTTTTCAGTTCGCCTTTTGCTGCTTTTAGCTACCATTCTGCAACTTTTAGCTTCTAGATAGCCTTCTGATACTTTTATTTTTTAGCTATTCTTTTGCTACTTTACTCTCTAGGTTACCTTTGGATAATTTAAGCTTTTAGTCAGTGATCTGTTTTTGTTGGTTTGCATTTTTTAGCTTTTATAACTCACATTCAGCTTTTTCAGCAAAGTCATTCAGCACTCATTCAGCATTTTCATAGAAAATACAGCTTCTCCAGTTTTTATACCTGTTGATAAAGCAAGAGATTACTCCACAGGGTTTGCAATGCGACAAATTGCTAAAAGTAGCTCCGAATTAAGGAAACAGTACATCTGAGAGCACGAGGAGGTGGCTGGTTTTAGTTTTACAAAAAAAAAGTTCAAGCGAGATGAATTACTGTGATACAAAAGCTGTAATGAAATCCATTGATTCCTCACTGGAGTGATTAATAGAATTTGCGAGGCAAAACTGAGGAAGGTTAACATCACGCCGCGCTCAACACTCAGCACGGACGGTCACGGGGAGCAACGACTTTGCAAATTCCTTTGAAAAATGTGGGCTTAGGCTGCAGAGCATCCAGACTACCGGGTTGTAATTTGATTAGAGAGGAAGAGCATGGTGGGAGAGCGTGAGCCTGAGGTGTAATGTGCTCGGGGATTGTGACAGAAGGGACTCGTCGACAGGAAGTCACAGGACTCGAGGAAGAAATGGCAGCGAGGCAACGAGACGAGGCAAAATGAGAAACATGCAAATAACTGGCGCTACTTGTTACAACTTGCTCTGATTCATCTGAAATGCCATCAGTGATGACATTATTCTCCAATGAGCTGTACAGAAGTTTGATTGCGAATGTGACCATTATTGTTTTACATAAAAAGCACGCAATGGTGCTAAACCGAATGTGGAGAATGCAGCTTTAAAAAAAAAAAGACTTAAACTTTTGCAGTTTCCCATAGTTGCTGCTTTCTTATCCTTTAGCAATGCTTTTTAATGTGCAGCATTAACACATTAGAAGGAGCACATTGTGAGCCAAACTATAACCTTTCCCAAATGATAAAGAAATAGCCGGTCTGCTTAAACCTAACCAATCTCCGAGTGCAGTGGAACAGAAAAAAAAAGGGGTCTGACACGAGACTTATTCCACTACCAATCCCTCCAACCTGCTCCCTGTTTGAAGAATGCAAGTTATTTGTGGAATAAAACATTAGGCTGGAATAAATCTGCACTGACATCAAAACACTCAGTGGGTCGATTTCAGAGATGAAACTGGTTTTCGGAAAACAATCACAGATCGCCGGAGTGAGTGGGGAGATAGTTGGGAAAGTGTTTGCATACCCGAGTTAATTTATGGTGACTGACGTGTTTTACTGTTACCAAATGCAAAGGAGATACAGTAATTACGCTAGGTAAAATAAAAACTAATTCCTAGCATTCCTTGAAGGATTGCATAACCTGAAAACACTGGACCCACCTCATGTCATTCGAGTTTGCTGGGTATTTTTGTAGATTTTGGTGCAGATACTATATGTTGGTTTCTGGCTTCTTTTTTTTTACAGAAATCCCCACACTCCCCACATTTTCAACACCATTTTTTTCATTATTTTCAACGCTTGTAGAAATGCTTCGTTCACTGACTCAACCAGTCGGGCGCCCGAGGCTGCGCTGTTTGGCCACTTCTTTATTGTCTGGGTCCCTTGGCCAGACGAGGGTCACGGCTCCTCACTCAGCCTCGCTTTTATTGTCTTTCCCACCTATTTTTGTCCCTAAACTCCTCTCACAGCTCAAGAAAGCTTGTCTTTTTTTTTTTAACTGGTTCTTAACAGTGCAAGAAAAGTACCTGCACATCTCTCAAGTAGTCAAGATTGGTTCCTGCAAAGCCAAACGACACACGGGCTGTGCCTTTCAGACATTTACGATATTTCTTTGTAAAACTCCGTCACAGCAAGAAATTTCAGAAACTGGTAGGAAGTTGATATTCCCTGAAAGCCAAAAGGTCCAGCTAGCTCCTTCTCATTGATAGCCATGAAGGTACCCCTCGTCCTCGTCCCACCCCCCACCCCCTGCAGGGGCCTGACTCAAAGCGGAGGCCTGTTTGCGATTTGTGACCGTATCTCTGCTTCCACTTGTGATTCTCATTTAGTGGCGATCAAGTTTCCCCCCCCCGAAAGCAAAGTGATAGTTTCCACATTCGCAGTTGCAAATTAGACCAAGCTCGAGCGCTGACACGTCACTACTCATGCTGCAGTTTGGTTCATCTTTGGTCGAATGTTTCCATGTACCCCCAACTAGCTGGTCTATGTTTCTATGTTTTAGTACTCTTCTAGGGAAAGATTGCAGGGATGTTAGAATATATCCTTGCAGCATTGCCACAAACAGAGATCTGTGCTGCCCTTCTGCTTGCCTGGTGCTTTGTAGGGCCCCTGTGGTCCAAAACTCTGTCACAGTCTTTGTCTGTTCCTCGGTAGTTTTTTAGGCTTATTGAAAGTACTCGGTTTGGTTTTCTTTTGGATTATAATGAACTGGGGCTTTTTGTTTTTTCATTTATTAGGTTTTATTTGTTTATCTTAACCCTCCATTATCATTAGATGTTTGAGTTTTCTTTGTTTCTAGCTCCTCACATACCACCTGCATCCCATTAGTAATCAGCACACCTGTGGTCGCTCTTAGCCCTGTCTGTGTTTACACTTTGTCAGATCCTCCTGTTATCTCTTGCTGCGTTTGGGTCCATTCGGCTACACGTCTTGGAACAGACATACATTTTAAAATAAAAAGCCTTGTGAACGAGTGAAAGTGGAAAGCTGAATCTGACTGTACTTGATTGAATTATAACAGGACTGAACTGAACTGTGTGTCCGTGGGTTTGAATTTGACCTGTTTCCTTTATGGTTCCCTTACTTCTACACAAAAAGTAAGAGTAAAATAAACGTTTACATACTCTCTCTTTGCCTGAAATTGAATTAAAATCTGTTTTGGACGCTTGATCAAGCAAAAATGTTTGACTATATACAAAAGTAAGCAAGAGTGCAACTCTGAGTGACAGGTGGGTTGGGATTTGCTGGTTTATGTATTTTTTTTTGGGGGGGGGGTTCACACTCAGTAGAAAAGAATGCAGTTCAGGATTTCATGTACAATTGCGTTGCATCTCCAACAAGATGTAGCAGGAATACACAAATCAAGTCCTGATGGGTAGTGATTGAGCATAATTTAGGAGCTCCGAAAAGTGTTATAAAGCCAAAGGAATCCAGAGGCGACACCTCCAGACACAATCATTTTTGTGCTCTAAAACAGCGCAACTAGCACACAGATAATGTCTCATCTAATGAAGCATGAGAGAGGATTGTGAAACCCCGTCACGCAGGCAAGCCCAAACAAAAAAACAACAACAACAAAAAAAAACTGTCCTCCAGGTTAAACTTGTAACGTGCCGCATCAGCCAGCCGGGGCATTTGAAGCCAGCGTGGAAATTTCAGGCTTCTGCCTCCTGCTGCGTAGCGCCGTCCTAAATTCCAACGTGCCAAATGGCTTCTTGGCCAGACGCGCTCGCCGACGGTCTCCGCCATCCCGAGCGCTTTCATTTGTGCGATCGAGTGCAGCCGAGACGCTGGAACACACAAACAAACTGAGAGAGTGGCAACAGCAGATACAAATTAACATTCACCATACGCACTTCCCAGGAGCCTAACGAACTGATGTTGGAGTTAGTTTTCATGTGAGCATTTTAACGGAAAGGGTTACCTTAAAGCTGAATATTTGAAGTAGTTTAGTGCACTGTGTAGTTTATGAATAATGTTTATTCACCAATTTCTAAGAGCAGAGGGCAGAGAGATAATGCCGGGGCACGAGGAGGGGAAACAAGAGAAAAGGCTTTGGCACAATGGGAAAGATAAAACCATAAAATGTAGCTAAAACTGCACCCACCAGCTAAAGTCCAGCAGAAAATGCTGAACTGCACCATGTTGGTCTTTGTGTGTAACTTTGCCCGGGCTGTAAGTGAACTCTAATGGATGTATGACAACCGTTGTTATGGCTCAATCAGGTCCATTTAATGAGGTACGAAAATAGCAACACTCAGTCAGCAGTCGCAGTCTGAGCCTCGGCTTCAGCTGAAATCCACAAGGGCCTGACAGCACCGGGTCAAAGTCAGGTCAAACGACATTCAGCTAACATTCAGCCAAAGACCGAAGGGCGATAATGTTTTTACCTGTGTGTCTGTCATCTCAGCAAAAAATATTTCATGAACCACTCGCTGGATTTTAATGAAACTATAGGACAGTATTCATTAGCTAAGCAGCTGCAACTGATTAGCTTCTTGGAGTCAGTCCAATTCAAGATGGCCGCCACAGCTAAGCAACCTTGAAATACACAAAAATGGCTACAACTCAGTCAATTTTACACACACTGACCTAAAACCTGGTGTGGCTGTAGCTGTGAATGATCCTGAGCACTAACAGACTGCGCAAGATCTTTGTTCAAAACATTGCCATTATTCATTTGGGGTCAACCATGTCTGTTAGTAAATATTCCATGAGCTACTGGGTGGATTTTAACGAAACTTTCAGTAAATAATCGTTGGGTTGACATCTAAAGCTGATTAATTTTTGGAGTCTATCCAGTTCAAGATGGCCGCCACAGTTATTCGACCTTAGCCAGCACGAAAATTGTTTTAAGTCGATCAGATTTGCAGATATTTAGAAGAAAAATACAATTAAGATAAATACAAATTGTGTGCACCTAATTTGAATCCTAATTTAAGTCACATTTTAAAATAAATTAAATTAACATAAATTAAAAAGTGCAAACAAAGCACCAACACACGTCTCACGTCAAGGCCAATGAATAACAACAGAGAACTCTGATAAATAGAGAAGTGCTGTACTGTACTGTGCTTTTTGTGGCACAGGCTGCATGTTGGATCACTACATGTAACAAAACAAAGCATATCTAATGCTGACTTTAATAGCATCATTATGCTGTTAAACAAGGATAAATTAGCTCATATCATAATAACATTTTCACTTAGTACAAATCATGCTTACGTATTCGGTCTTGTAAAGCCACCCGCTGAATCATTGTGGTCTATAAACTCTCCTTTTTATCAGCTGCAGCAGGAATCTCCTTCCACGAGTTTTGAGCCGTTTGATTATGTTTGTGATCTCTCACAGAGGGATCATAGAAATGCTGATACAGTCACAAAAACTGGGAGGTGCCCGACCACGCGATGTGACACCACGAGGGGCCTTCGCGCAGGGGCGGGGACAGAGCGATTGCGTCACTGTTGGCGCGCGCACCGTCGCGCGGTGATCGACGCGTCAAGTATAAATCTACCTGAAAGCTAGGGGGGAAAAAAACGTGCATAAAAAATGACGTATTTTACAATAAACAAGCGGAGCTTAGCTTGGCGGCGGGGGAGGGAAAGCTTGGTGGCTCGCCAGGCTTATATTACGCTGGGGGAAACCCTGCATGACATTGTATAAAATTTTATTCGTTTTGACCAGAACAGCTAGAACACCGTCGCTTCTTATGAAAAAGTCATTTCAGTTTAAAACTCTGGTATGAAAGGCGGCGGGTGATATGCATTCCTACAAGAAATGCTCGGCTATAATCCACTGATGTATTTGGCAAAGAAAATGTAAAATACCACAGGGTCTCTTTTAACCCTCTCAGGCTCAAATTAAGTTTTAGTAACAGGAAAAATCAGATATTTGGGGAAATTATCATCTGAGTAAAATAAGGCTCATAAAATATGAATGTGGAGTAATTAGGTATATGGGATTCGCTGTTGCAAATCTGCAACGTCTGCCATGAGAGGGTTAAAATATCTCTTGATTTACGTCTGAACAGCAACAGATGTTAACAAAGCCACGAGCCAACAATCAGATTATCTGCGAGAAGAAAGACGTGTATTGAGTATTAAGCCTCGGGAAGTGGCCAAACAGTTCATATTTTAAAAACATGTTGCTGAATGCTGATGAACGAAGCACCGGAGCAGCAGATGTGGGACTCTGTTGTCTTGCTGACAGACATGCCGGGGAGGATGAAGCCCCCAACATCTCCGCTGAGGTCACAGACTTGGACGAGATGAGATATATTAAATGTTAAATATATATATTTAATGTTTCGACTTTTTATAAAGAGCTTTTAGCAAGACAAGAACTGTCATTGTGTTAATAAATATGTTGGAAAAAAAAACACCACATAAAACAAAAGCAGCACAGCAACAGATTCCTTCCAAGGCAAAATTCTGCACACACTCCCCTTATTGTCACTTAATCAAATTTAAGTCCAACGACGTCTCCTTTTTTTTTTTTTTTTTTGCTTTTTCTTTTTTCAATCAGGTATAATAGCAGAGCTTGACACGATGACAGACTATCTCATTTGCATGTGTAATGACTCAGATCTCAATTAATTTGCACTCGAAAATAACCGCTTTTCTTGGTGTGATTCCACCTAAGTGCCGCGTGTGATTTACTGCTGCCTGAGAGCTTTGACGTTCACGAGGAAGCGTTTATCATCTCGCGACGCTCGTCTCTAATGGCGNGGGGGGGGGAGCTCGTCTGGGATTATTACAGCGGTCCTGGGTGCGGAGGAGCTGCAGATCGCCCGTTTCCGCCCCCTGAGAGGGGTACTCCACGCGCTGTGATCAGCAGGTCGCGAAACATGACCTGCAAGCAGCCACTGCACAAGGAAAACTTCAGACAAAGAATTTCCGAGCTGACAGCTGCAGGCAACAAGCTTTACAAAGCAGGGGACTCTTTTTTTTTTCAGCGTTAGTTACAGTATTGGAACTACTGACTGTGTTTTTTTTACCCATGTCTGGCTCTGTCTGTTTGCAAAATATCTCGTGAACTGCTGGACAAATTCGAATGCAGTTTGCAAAAAGTAATAATTAAAGCACCTCTGCAACTGATTAACTTTTGGAGTCAGAATGATTTAAGATGGCTGCCACAGCCAACTGGCCTTAAAAAATGCAAAAATGGCTACAAGTCAGTCAGTTTTACAGGTGCTGACCTTAAATTCGGTGTGGTAGTAGCTGAGACTGATTCCAAACACATATTCTGAGCACTAACAGATTGTGCAAGACCTTCATGTGAAATTTTACCATTAACTATGTGGAGTCAACACTGTCTGTCTGTTAGCAAAATATCCTGTGAACCACTAGACAGATTTTATTGAAACTTTCAGGAAATATTCACTTGATGTACAGCTATACCTGATTAAACTTCGGAGTAAATCCAGTTCAAGATGGCTGCCACAGCTCATCAATTTTACCCAACGCAGAAAATAGTTACACATCAGTGAATTTTAAAGACACTGAGCTAGAATTCGGTGTGGTGGTAGCTGAGAGTCATTCACAACACACACTCCAAATGCTACTCAATGTGCAAGATCTTCAGCATTAACTGTTGGAGTGAGTCATGTTTGTCTGTTAGCAAAATATCTCATGAACCACTGAATGGATTTTATTGAAACTTTCACGAATTAATAATTGGGTATGCATCGACAACTGATTAACTTTTGGAGTCAGTCCGATTTGAGATGGCCACCACAGCTAATCAACAATAGCCAACCCAAAAATGTCCATAACTCAGCCAGTTTTACAGATATTGAGCTGAAATTTGATGCGGTAGTAGCTGAGAGTCATTCACATGCTCTGTCATCTCTTGACAGGAGATGATCTAAATTCAAAACTCTGGAAGCGGGTGATATGCATGCCTTCGAAGAATGCTAAGCTTTTAATTTAAGTCATTTAGAGAAGGCTGCGTGCTTGTGTGTGTGTGTGTGTGTGTGTCTGTGTGTGTGTCATCTCTGCACAATCAGAGACGAATCCAGATTTCTCAAGTATGCCAGACAGATTTGTCTCCATCTGACAAAAGACAGAAAACTGATCAAACCAGCGCCAGCAGATCCCTGGTCTCACTGGCTTGGAGTTCTAGAAATCAGGATTTATCTGTTCGTCTCTTGGCTGCGTCTAAAGTCAAATGTCCAGGTGAGCCCCTTCCTTCAGTCCGTGTCTGAGACATTTGCAGGACCTGGGACAGCTCATGATGAGGCAGAGCTCCGTCTGGAGCAGGTCCAAGAGGCAGAGATAACACATCCGAACTCATGATGTCATCCAGTCAATGAAAGAAAGAAAGAAAGAAAGAAAGAAAGAAAGAAAGAAAGAAAGAAAGAAAGAAAGAAAGAAAGAAAGAAAGAAAGAAAGAAAGAAAGAAAGAAAGAAAGAAAGAAAGAAAGAAAGAAAGAAAGAAAGAAAGAAAGAAAGAAAGAAAGAAAGAAAGAAACTACTTCTTCTGCCACAAGCAAAAAAAAAAGAAAGAAAAGTCTCTTCGATTTTATGTCTCAGTAATTGAACTGAAACCTGGATCGGATTAAAACAGCTGCAAATGAAATGTCTCCTTCTGGTGGATGGGGTGGAGGGTGGGGGGGTCTTTCCTCCACTTTCACCTTCACTTCCTTCATTTTGAAAACAATCTGATCGCCTTTTAGGTGATTAACTGGCAACATCTGAGCGCAAAATGGGGAAAAGTTCAACTCTCCATCCCAGTGTCTGTGGAGCTGAAATGTGTTGCAAACCATAAAAACAAAACCCTGCCTGCTTACATTTACACACACACACACACAGAAACAGCTGGGATGTTTGCTGATCCCTCCAATTAAACTGCAGTGAGTCCAAAAAGGGACGGATTCAGTAAATGTTGGCGCTTACCGCCAGAGAAGACGCTGAGCAGGAGTCCAAAGAGCAGCATCCTGTCCGGGGACAGGGGACTCAAGAGTTGGGGGGGGGGAGTGGCGCCCGGCTCTCTGCAGCTCAGTGACCCGTCTCCTGCTTCATCCAGCCTCCTCTTCCTCCTCCTCCTCCTCCTCCTCCGAAGCTTCTGCTGCTGCTGCTGCGTCCGCGCGGACTAGAGCAGATCAGACTGTCTGCTTGTCAAAGTTGGCCAAAAACTGGAAACATAAAAAAACACGCGCTTCAAACTCTCGCGGTTTTTGCGATCCAAATCATTATTACTATTATTATTATTATTTATTTTCTTTATTTAGTTTATCGGATTTCGGGGGGAGTTCCGCGCGCGTCCCTCCAGCTGTGAGGTGCTCTTTGCGCGTGCAGCAGCACCACTGGTGTCCGCGCGGCTGAAACTGGGCTCCTGTGACGGAGCCGCGACGTGATTGGCCCCTGCAGAGAGAGAGAGAGAGAGAGAGAGAGAGAGAGAGAGAGAGGGAGAGAGAGAGACACACACACACACACACACACACACACACACGTGAGAAGGGTTCCTGTGGGAGAACAGCTGCTTGTTCCAGCCCGGAGGGTGGAACACACGCGCCACTTGCACGAGTCCGTCAGTGTGGCAAAAAAAAAAAAGACTTTTAGAAGCCTGATTTGTTCGAATAAAGCCTCGAGGTTGGATAAAAGCTAAATGTAGCAAAGTACTAGTGAAAATATAAAAGTAGCTAAAGCTAAAAGTAGCAGAAATATAGCAAAGAGCTCAAAGTGGCAAAAGGCTAACCAAAAGTATAAAAGACCAGCTAGACACAGAAAAGGGCTAGTGAATAGCTAAAAGTAGCCAAAGGCTAGCAAAAAGCTAGAAGTAGCAAAATATTAGGGAAAATATAAAAGTAGCTAAAGGCAAACTAAAAGTAGCAGAACAGTAGCAAAAAGATTAATGTAGCAAAAGACTATATAAAAGTAGGAAAAGCACAGCTAGAAGCTAAAAATAGCAAAAGGCAAGCTAATTGCTAAAAAGTTGTAAAGGGTTAGCTAAAAGTAGCAAAAGGCTAACTAGAAGTAGCCAAAGGCTAGCTAAACGTAGGAGCTAATGGGTAAAGTGGCACAAAAAGACAAAAACAGAGCAAGTATGTTGAAACAGATTTCAAAGAGAACAAAGTTTTTGAAGGAAATGAAGAGATCTCACTGTATTTCCGTGGAGAAAATACTCGTAAACAAAATTAAATACTTTGAAAAATAAAAAAGTTACTAAAACTAAAAGTCCCAGCACCCATCTCCTGAAGGAGCTGAACATTGTGAAACATGAATGGCTAAAACTGCACAGAAGTATGCAGAAGTGGTTAGACTGAAAATAAAAATGTATGGAAAAATAAAAAATACCGATAAGGTGAACGCCACATCAGCATTTACTCTGAGAGCCGGCCTCCTGCCTCGGTCCTGACCCTGCAGCCTCAGAGTCTGTCTCACTTTTATGAGTTCAGAGATGAAGAGTGAAATCTGCACTTGTACTGCAGCTGACCTGTGGTTGAAAAGCATTAACCCTGAGGGGAGAATTACCAAAAGATGTCTTCTTACCTTCAAACCTGCCGTGTTATTCTCTCCTTCAGGATCTATTTGCAGACTAATGCTCAGTCATTTCCCCCCTCTTAAATACAACCACCTTACCAGGGATTCACTTTCCCCTATACGCCTTATTTTTATGTACGCTTTCTTGAGCGTTTTAGTTTCTTAAACATTTAAATTTGGTAACAGTTTTTAAAATTTTGCATCCTTCAGTTTTCCCCTCTATTCATTGTTCTTCACATGTGAATAAACTCTCCGCTGTTGCTTCTGATAATAAAAAAAATACAAGTGCTATTTTAAATTGTGAGGCGTGTGAAACTGACCTTGTGTCCCCGCTGTAATTAAAAAAACAACAGCCGAAGGATTACTGTGCACATCCTGTTTAACAGCAAGTGGAGGTGAGAAAAAAAATGACAGCATGTCATTAAAATGCTCATCAAATCACAGAAGAACAGAATGGATTTACCAGAGACGGTAAGAATACCTGAGGTGACACATGCACCCCTGCGCACACACTGAAACTTTTCTTTTCTAACAGCTCGCTCACAGAAATCCAGTGGGTATATTTATTTTTCCCTCTCTTGCAGCTTGATTTATGTCAGGATTCCTCAGAAGAGCTCTGGTGCTGTCTGACCTGCATTTCAACAGCTCCTCCCTGTGGCTGCATACGAGCGGAGACGTGCCGCTCAGGTCTGTCCACGAACTCAAATTCTGTCACAGCTTCAGTAAAATAACTATAACTGGACCAATGCTAGGCTTTTATTTTTTTCATTTTTTATTAGCTTGAGATAAAACCACAATAAATGCATCACCTTTCAGTGACAAAAAACATAATAAAACTTAGCAAATGTACAATTTGATGGCATTCAAGATGTGTTTTCACACCAACGTCTTGGTATAAATAATATTACATCAAACTATCCTGAGAGCAACAGGTCAACCGATGTATCAAGCCATTATACGCTTTAATAAACCAATCAGTGGTTATAAAACAGTTCTCACCTCATGTGCAGATTACACCGTGAAACTTAAGGTGTAAAATTAAACAAAGCATAAAAATGTAACGCAGGAAACGTAACAACAATTTACACCTTCATGCAAGTTTTCCCTTTTTTTTCTGGTAGCTCGTTTTAGGAATCACAACAGAGGATCGTCTGCCTCCATCTTATCTTTATTTATTTTTTTAAATAATCTATATTTAAATTTTAGACACATATGCAAAACTAAAAAAACACATATTAAGCTGGGGCACCAGGTCAGAGTGACCAAACAACAGATGGATTATACCTCATAGGAACTCAATGATTAGGTTATTTAATCTATTCGCCCTTATTATTATCATAGCTGAACAGCTGAAGCTGAATTTGAACTACAGGGAACTCTTTATCATAACACTTACACCAAATTATGAGGAGATTTTGTTTTTTAAGGTTTTATTACGAAGGTTAAACTAAATCCTGAAAATAGAATCAACAATAAACAATTAAGACGACACAACAAAAGTAAGACTTGGGTATATTTCTGAGGAATGACTTTAAGTAATTACTTTGAACGAGGATTTATTGAGATAAAACACACAGCAAGAAGTAAAACTTTAATAATCTAAGGTCAAAATATGGATTATTAGTTTACCTGAAACAGAATTCTTTGAACAGAATGTTTGGATTTTTAGGATTATTATTTTTTGTGTCTTATCAGTGCAGGAATTTGGAATAGTTTAAACTATTTTGGTAAATAGTTCACTTCAGAAGATGTTATTAATTCTGCTGGGTCGATCGGTCGGTTTTGATGAAACATCAGTTTGGAAATAGATGGTATTTATCAATTTGCTTCAGTTAAAGTAAAATAGCCAGACCCCAAATCGCTTCTTTTTTCATCTTTCTCATCACACAGAGAGTTATTGGTGCCACACCGGATCAGAAGCTGTGGAGGGGCCGGCGGTCAGTTCATCTTTGAGGAACGCGGAGGCTGCTCAGGCCTCGACAGGACCATGACAAGGAGGCAGGTTAAGGCCCAGAGCCAGTCGAGGGTCAGGGGTCAGCGATCTGTCCAAGGTCACCTGAGGTTGAGGTGATGTTTGCAGACGGTCTGCGAGCAGGCGGCTGATGCAGCAGGAGACAAGCAACGCACAACTGAACCATTTCTCTTTACAATATAAATAGTTATTTCTCAACTTAAGTTTCTCTTTCAAAATCTTTTGTTTTGCAGGACCTTCAGAAACACTGAGTAAAAACAACTTTTTTTTCCACAGGTTACCAAAACAAAACAAATACAAAAACAAGGGGAAGAAGGTCTTCACACGACGAACACAAAACAAACTACAACAAACTGACTGCAAAACAAAACGTACTGCAAACACCCACCAAGGCTTTCTCTTCAAGTTGTTATCACACAAAAAAGGACAAAAAGGCTTTGTCTCACGCTGTCCAAAAATTACATTTACCTTTTTTTTTTTTCTTATTTCCACAGTGCTCTGACAGTCAAGAGAAGATGTTGCAGTAACTCATGGGCATTTCTTTGTGGTGACAAAACAGCTCCAACAATGCTTTCTTTTTTCTCTCGCTCTCTCAGAGTAGCATGGCACTAAAGAGTATTTAAATCAAATAAATAATGATAAAATAATAATATCATTGAACTAAAAGTCTGAATATGTGGAAACATGCAGAATGAATCAACCTGGGAAAAAAAAAGCTGTTTCGGGGTCAGTGATAAAATGTTGTCTTTTGTCTCCCCCTGGTGGACAATCTGAACTAAGCATCTACAGGTGAAAAGTTACTTTCATTTTAGTATCAATACAGGGACTTTAGATAGGTTTATTGCCACTGTGGTGTCTCTGCTAGTGTGGTGCCTTCTCAGAAAAACACAGATCATGTAACTCAGCAGGTGTGATTTCTGACCAGGTGGATATATGCTAATGTAGCCCATTAATAGAATATGAAATCAAACGCATCTACTAATGTTAAAGGTTCTCACCGCAAAGTCATAAAGCCAAAACAAAAACTTATAAAGGTATAAACTTAATCAGCACAATATTTTTTTAGATTTATAGTTAATGTGTCCTAAATTTAAAATTTGTAATCAAAATTGTGACTGGATGAAAACTGTTTGTTTACTTACTGAAACAGCCAACATGAAGTTACAAGTCTTGCAGAAGTTTTCCAAAAGCTGAGTTCTGTTTCAAAGGCGCCCCGTTTGATCCCCAATATTTACCCTTAGCAGTTGTCTTACTTGATCTTTCTCCTTCCCTTCGCATTCAGCTGCATATTCCCACCGAAATGCCTTCTCTGAGTTTCTACGCCTGTCCGATTCTGCCATGTTTGTTTACGCACACAGACTACAGCCAGCCTAATGTAGTCCAATCACATCACTCAAGCTTCTGCGTGGTTTTTGGCAAATTTAGCCAAGCGCTTTGTTTACATTAAGTGTCTACCCGCATTTCAGAATCGCATGTCAATATATCAGGAAAACTGCTTTAGTCAACTCTATCAAACTGCACTATTTGATAAAGCTCTGGAAAACCTCATTTGTGTTTGATTTCATCCTTCACAGTCAGAGCAAAAACAATTTTTTTAAAATAGACTAAAATTGTACTGTAGAAACATTCCTAATATTCTTTCCCTGTTTGTAATTTCTGTGCAAGTATAAGCTGGCTAAAATCAGGGACGTCTTCCTTCAGATCAGTTCATCAGTGGTCCCACTGCTGGTTTTCTTTCCCTTTTGTTTAATGACAGCTTTCTGATGGTAATCAACATATGCAGTTCCTTCCATACAGTGACCCATTGACTTAAAGGTGAATAAAACATCAGCATCTGAATATATATGGAGCTGAAAGAATACAAACAATCATATAGATGTAAACAAAAGAGTGGACATCTAAATTGTTCTTTTAGACTGGAGAGAAAATATGTATAGGTCTGTAAAGTATATTCAGTCTTGTTATTAAATATTAAAATGGCCAGTTGAACTTCTAAAATGATTTTTACACTTACTTTGTAGGCGTTCATTTTCAGTTGAGATCTTGAGCCATAATAGTGGTATTGGCTGTTTGTTTTGTTTTTTTACCAGTTTTTATTTTCGATTCTGACTAGTAGGAATGTCATTTTGACTGCAATTTCCAGGAGGAATGCAGTTATTGATTTCTTACGGGGAAAGTGGAGGCAGGTTTGATTACATGTTAAAACGGCCTGCCATAACAGACATAAAATATGTGAATCTGTCAAGCAGCTTGCCTTCTCTATGTGCGCGACTTTGAACCGGAAATCAGATCAGACAACGTCCACGTTATGGTTCATTCAGTTCTGTTCTCAATCAGGCGACTGACTGAGTCACTTTACGTTGAATTACACGCCTCTGGCACAGAAAATTAGGCCACGCACCGTTACGTCACCGAAACCTAGACAGCTCATTGGACGAGACGCGCGTGACGTCAAGGGACGGGCCAATCCCCTGCCGCTGGAGTTCCCGTGTAGTATCGCGAGCTAACCCGTTAGATAAATCTTCTACGCGGCTTGACAATCGGCCATTTCGTCGGTACAGGCCGTCAGCCGTAAAGGGTAGAGGGGATACAGCGTGCGTACTGGTTACCTGAAAGGCACAAAAAAAACCAACATCGCAACATGAGTGAGCAAGCTATTTCATTCGCTAAGGACTTTCTGGCTGGAGGGATCTCCGCCGCCATTTCCAAAACAGCCGTCGCCCCAATCGAGAGAGTGAAGCTTCTCCTTCAGGTAATAAAAAAAAAACCTTCCGGAAAGGCTGCCTGCGTTAGCCGGGTGTCTCCGTACGGTCCCGCTAGAGAACACGCCGTCCCGACGCGTCCACCCGGCTCGTTTGGTTTCAGATGCGACGCTGAGGCTCGCCGTTGATGTGAAAGTTGAAGCATTTAGATGAGCGGCGGGCTCAGAAATCTTGAGGTCATCACAGAAAGCGGAATGACCTACAGGAGGAGCCCGGCTGCTGCGCGCTAGCTTGACGCGTTAACCTTAGCCGGCGTAGCTAACAAAGGACAAACGCTTGGAGCGGCGTCGGTACACTTTGTACAAACTACTCACCACTCCTTTCAGCTCACTTACAACTCGAGCCACTCTGCTGCAGTTGCAACGTATCATTATTCCCGATATGTTATCACTTAGCTGTCGACCTAATCTTCGGGGTGGCTAATGTGCCGCTAAAACTTAGGAAACGAAAGGCCCGGCGACCAAAGCCGGGTCGACAAGTTTTACATCCGTTTTTGTCCAGGCTGCTCAATGAATGACTGATCTCTCTTACAAAGATCCCCAATCACTGCTTTTCATAACTTAAGTATTATTAATGAAGGTTTAGTATTTTCAATGAATCAAAGTAAGTTGTAAATTTATCTTGAGGTCGTTAATGATTGCCCGTACTTTGATCACTCTGATTAGGAACACGATGTAAAGGAATTTTTCCCGATTTACAATTATTTCAAAATACAAGGTCACAACAAAGGGGATCCTGTGATTGTCATGTGCCCAGCAATTGATTGGCTGTCCTGTTTTGAATTTTTATTTTTTGTTTTTTCCACCCTTTTTTTTTTTTTACTTCACTTACTCCAGGTCCAGCATGCCAGCAAACAGATCACCGCAGACAAGCAGTACAAAGGCATCATCGACTGTGTTGTCCGTATCCCCAAGGAGCAAGGATTCCTTTCCTTCTGGAGAGGCAACTTTGCCAATGTCATCAGATACTTCCCCACCCAGGCCCTCAACTTCGCCTTCAAAGACAAGTACAAGAAGGTCTTCCTCGACGGCGTGGACAAGCGCACCCAGTTCTGGAGGTACTTTGCCGGTAACCTGGCCTCCGGCGGTGCTGCTGGAGCCACTTCTCTCTGCTTCGTGTACCCCCTCGACTTCGCCCGTACCCGTCTGGCGGCGGACGTGGGAAAGGCGGGACAGGAACGAGAGTTCAAAGGTCTGGGTGACTGCCTGGTGAAAATCTTCAGATCTGACGGTCTCCGAGGGTTGTACCAGGGCTTCAATGTGTCCGTGCAGGGCATCATCATCTACAGGGCTGCATACTTTGGCATCTATGACACAGCTAAGGGTATGTTAATTCCACACAGGTGTTAAAAAGAGGCTCATTTGGTGCGTTTAGTCTTTAATTTCTAGATGCTAATTACTCCCCCCCCCCCCTCCTCTTTCTTTCTTGTTTTTACAGGTATGCTCCCAGACCCCAAGAACACTCACATATTGGTGAGCTGGATGATTGCACAGACTGTAACAGCTGTCGCTGGCCTGACCTCATACCCCTTCGATACTGTTCGTAGACGTATGATGATGCAGTCCGGACGCAAAGGAGGTAAGTAAACCATAACACTGGCGCCGTCATCAGTCTGACTGGTGGACATGGAGATTCTCTTCCTGTCGTAACCTAACGCTTCCTTTTCATCCTTTCCTCCTCCAGCTGACATCATGTACAGTGGGACCATCGACTGCTGGCGCAAGATTGCACGCGACGAGGGCGGCAAGGCTTTCTTCAAGGGGGCCTGGTCCAACGTGCTCAGAGGCATGGGCGGCGCCTTTGTGCTGGTGTTGTACGACGAGATGAAGAAGTACATCTAACTCGTCACGTTGTCGCGTCGTTGTCCAATTTGGCTAAATGTATTAACTTTTCATTTCCACGGACTTTGCATTCTGCCTTATTTATGGGAACAAATTTAGCGTCTCACCAGTAGCCGTGGGAGACGGCTGTACGTTGTGCATCTTGATTTTAAAAACAAAATGAATACGTTCCACGCCCTCTTTACCAATGTCATTCCTGATAAAGAAGTATGAATACCTCCTTGTGTCATTCACTAGGTTTCTATGGTCCCGACTTAAATAAATCTATTCTGGGGAACAAACTTAACCACTGATGTCAACTGTCTCCTCCACTGTCACTGCATGAGATGAACAACTCACTGGATAAAGAAATGCACAGAGTGGATTACACCTAACTGCTATATTTACTCACGCTTATCTCCCTGAGCCTTTCTGATTTGACCACAATCACTTGTAGGATTGTAGAGCAGAGCACCTCGGGTCGTGGTTCCCTTTTGAACACGGTGCAGCACAAAACCCGTTGAAGGTTTAACAGATTTTTGGTGCTATAGCGACGTTTACAGCACATCTAAGTGAGTCAAAACTGCACGTTCATTTAGGCGCATGATAAAGAAATGCTGACTGGCACGTTGGCGAGATACGCTGAACGACGTCGGAAACGTGCACAGGCGATGGAATTTGGCAATCGCCTTTTAAACCGTCAGACATGTCTAAACAGTAAGGTAGGTGTTGGCAGCAGTGGTGCTTGCTTTCTTAGTTGTTATTACAACTTGCCGTACCAAAAGAGAACACCCTGTAGAGTTTATAGCTATTTGAACAGGATCATGTTGCTGAAGATTTCTGCATAAATTAACGGGAGCACTCAGAGCGCCGAAATTTCTTTAATTGTTTCGGCATTTCCCGAAGCTTTCATCAAAACCCGTTTATTAGTTTGTAAGTAAAACCGACCAACGTTACAGAAAACGACCTCCTTGGCAGAGGTGAAAATGTGTTTCGGTGGCGTCTGGTGGGCGTGTTTTGAGGGCGCTCGGATGCTTTCTCATTTCAGCAACAGCAGAGGGCGTCAGTGGCAAGCTCAGAAAACCTCTTAAGTTAAAAAAAAAAAAAAAAGGGTTAAAATTAGGCCGGTACTTGTGTTTAAGTGGGGCTTACACCTGTGCATTTAAAGTCAAGTTATCACCCTTTTTCTGACCAGTAAATAACTTGGCAAAGCTGCTAAATAAAGTAGATGGATACAATCATTAAAAAAAAACAACTGGTGGTTTGTGTGTCACATTTCAGGACAAATATTCTTTGCCCACATGGGGCAAACCTATACACTGGGATCATTTATTATTTCATTTAATTAGTAAAAACATGCAATCAACAAAATTCCTAATTTCAAAATTAGGATTTAACCAATTTATGTGAAAGAAGCTGAGTGAGCTGCCAACATGGATGAAATGCATTTAAAAAAAAGCATAATTTCTTTAACACAGACATCAATCAGCCAATAGGGTAGGAAGTGATATAGTTCAGTGATTCCCAACTTCAGCCCTCGAAGTTGGGAGTTGGGAGAAACGACTAAAACATGCAGGACAGTGTTCCTCGAGGACAGTAGTCAGGAAGGAATCACTGATTTAGTTCTCTTTATTACTGTGTGTTAGCCTCAGTAGCAGCATCATTGTGATTTACACCTCAGTCCGGCTGATGGCGGTGATTGTGAGCTGCCAATACACAATAATCTACAGAAGAAGAAGTAGCATCACCTGCTCTCAGATGACTTTTATTAGTTTATTAAGCAGCTAACAGTTCAGGCCTGTGGTGCATGTTGACTTGCACAGAGCTTCCTGATCAGGCCTGAAGATGATGACGCACTCGGATGCAGCTGTTTGAAACAAAGCTGCTCCTTATTCAGCGTCAAACACTAAACCAGGTCCTTCACAGAGGTCTCAGGTAATCTGGGTGCACCTGAGTGGTTACCGCTTTATGACTGGCTTTTATATGCTGGGTCAAATCTGTATACGTGCGCGTGTATGAAAAAAAAAAAACTGGTCAAATGTTGCCGGTTTCTTCGTGGTGAGCCTTTGTTTGTGATGTGCACAGACCCGCCGGTCCGACGTCAGGATCAGCCCGTGCTCGGCTGTCATCAACCTGAAGTCAAATATAAAATAACAGTCTACTGTTCTGTTCTGACCTGGCTGCGTCGCTCTGGCTCTGCCCCAAAGCTGGAGGAGAAAAAAAATAAAATGAAATACCAACTTTAATATGCAATGCAGCTGAAAATATACATTTATTTATATATAAATGTATTAATATTTATTAGCCCCAGTGGAAGGGAGGACTTGGGATTCAATCCCCCAGACTCTGCAGTGTGCTGAATTATCCTTGGGCAAGACACTGACCCCCACCCATCTCCACCCCCAGCCCGCTGTCCTCAATATTCTTATCAGTGCATGAGTTAGAATATAAAGGGGATGTAGCTATAAAGTGTAAAATATACAACAGGAAGCAGCGTGCGAGTGTGTGTGTGGCGTCGGATGAGTGAGAAACATTGTTCCTGTTGCAGCACCTGGATATGGATCAAAAGGTGTGAAGCAGTCAAATAAATTAATATTTATTAACACTGATATCGGTATCAGCCCAGGATCGTCACACACCTGGTGCATGCTTATTTTTTGTCTTATACTGTAAAGCATATTTCTCTAGATACTTCTGTTGTAAAATAATAATAATAATAAAACAACAGTAAGGTGTTAAACAGAGCAAATTAAATGGGAAAACCCTTTAATGGACCTCACTGGTCTATGGCAGCACCTGAGTGGCCAAATTTTCAAGTAATTAAAGCTATCCTTCAAAAAAAAACCTACACAATAATAATAATAGTGGCAATAATGATTCGTTTGGCCATTAAAAACAGCATGTTTGCTTCATGCTGTGCACATATGACAGTAAGTTTCCACCCATGTAAGATAATTCCCAATCTCTGCTTTTCATTTTTCAAATAGTGGACGAGAAAGTTTCTTCCCCATCTTTGTTTTAAAATCCCAAAAGCCGGTACTTTAGTTATTCATTAGAACAATTCTGAAGCAATAAATCAATAAGTGATAATAATTTAATAAAAAGGTTAATCCGAACAGAAAAAACGGATGAACTTGAATCTAAAAACTTTGAAAAATTGAATGCGAATCGGTTTGAGCCAAAAATCACACGTTCGTGGAAGAAATTTTTTTTTAAAAATGACTAGGGTGCTTTTCAATTTCCTCTGATTAAAGTTGAATTTCTTTTCGTCCAAGGAGTCCTGTTTGTCAGCTGTGGGACGAGACGGAATGGATTTCGTTGAGATTTTTATGTTTTATATTTTGTGCATGAAGTCGTCGATGTAATCTCTTCAGACCGGTTCTCCTGGGAGACAAATGTTTGATTTGATCGTCTCTGAAAGTATTATTCACAGCCAATCAGCAGCTGTGTAAAGCCTCACATTTTCTCTGTGTGTATACGTGTGTGTGAGTGTCTGTGTGAACGGTCTCCTCCCACAATCCAAACCCTCGTGAGTCGGAATGCTTCAAGTGCACGTAGGTGTGAACTAAGAATGACTCGTTTATTAGTCATTTTTAGGTTCTGCGACGCCGCTTGGCAGCTCGTCCAGGGTGTTTCCCGCCTTGTGCCCTGTGCATTCTGGGATATGTTCCAGCCTGTCGTTCAGCTGTATTTACCCGCCAGGAAGCCTATCATCTGCGGAGTCAGTTTTTTTAGCGGGGCGCGCTCATTCATCTGATTCTGTTCGAGCCAAGCGTGTGTTTAGTGAATTTTTTTCCCGCCGCCCCTGCCTGAGAGATCACACGCGTGGCAGTGAATCCTGAATGCGTTCACTTGCAAAAAACACAAACAAAAACAAACAAACAAAAAAAAAGTCAAGAAAGACAGCGGGGCCCGGCGAAAGAAAACAGCGACAAGGCGTTCTGTGAAGTACAGGAAAGTACTCGTTTTTTATTCCTTCATAATCAAACTTCACAAACAGCTTGAACTTGTACAATACCTCAGAGAGTGAAAATTACAAAAAAAGTGCTGGTAACATTTACAAAAAAATCATCCTTACTTAGCAACAATCAGTTTATTCTTCCACACTTTTTTTAGTCTTTTGTATTAAGGCTTAATACTTCTTTATAAAGTATATGCAAGATAAGTCTTCACAGTTTTTCGAAAAAAGTCACAATATTATGTAACATAATGAAGCTTTTACGGCTATTTTCTTTATAATAACAAATACACATCACTGGTAAATATATGTGAAATACAGGGCTTATTGTAAAATGGCAAGTAATGATACTGTTTGCTGAGATAAATTGATTCCACACACTGTTACAGGAAAAAGGTTTTTCTGACGTACGTACGGGTTGAAGGAGGAGGGAAGGAAACTGGTGAGCAGAAACACTCGGGAGATCGCCTCCAAACTTTGGCACGTCCCTTAAAGGAAATCAAAAAAATTTTAAGGAAACGATTTCACGCAACTCGAGATTTGGGTTCGAAATTCATATGGATGGAAGAGTAGCTCAGACTGGCAGAAAGGGAAAACATGCTGTGTGGTAAGGTGCTAAATCCGAGATATCACACTGCCAGCCTTTTCCTTTTTCTGCTATTGTCGCTGTCCGTTTTTTTGTTCTCCCCTCTCTCCCCCCCAGGATGGACTGACATGATTAAGGTGCAATCGTAAGACTCTTAACATGTGGGCCTTTGTTTATTTATTTATTTTTTGTCATTGTCAAGGAAGAATGTTTTTTTTTTTCCGTTTCTCGAAATTGAAAAAACAAAAAAACGAATAATCGCGATCAGTTTGACCAATAGTCTCGAGGCGACCTCGTGTACTCATGCATTCCCAACTCAAACTGCGGCATGTGAAAGTAAAAGCTGTGTTCGTGGTATGTGTTATTTGATTATTTGATTTGATTTTTCACTGCTGAACATAGGCGAAACAAACGACAACGAACGAACGAACAAACAAAAACAAAATAAAACCATTATTGATGTGT
Organism: Kryptolebias marmoratus; assembly: GCF_001649575.2. Taxonomy (NCBI): domain Eukaryota; kingdom Metazoa; phylum Chordata; class Actinopteri; order Cyprinodontiformes; family Rivulidae; genus Kryptolebias; species Kryptolebias marmoratus. The sequence goes on from NC_051442.1 coordinate 13,676,839, forward strand.
AAGGAGATGAAACTTAAACGGTGAAACTAAGCCGAGATATATTCACAAGATCCTCTAAGCTGCACTGGTTTACAGGTCAACAGATGAGAGCTCTAGCCCTAGACTTAACCAATTTCACCCTCATGCATACTGTACGGTTAAAGTGACGCAACAAGCTCGCTTAAATAGTCTACATCACGAAAAAAATGAAAAAAAAAAAAAGAAAGAACAAAATAAAAAGCAATTTGGTTTTAGTGCAAACACAATTGGCTGGCTTCAGCATCTCAATATAATAACAAGCTCACCAAGGAGATAACAAGAAGGCACGTACTTATGCTTCCTCTAACACGCAACATATTTAGATGGACCGCAACATCTTTCAACAACACCACGAAGCGGAGAAAACAGGAAAAGCCACTACATCCAGAGAAAATGGTGACGTTTGGCCACGTGCGGAATTTTCTTGGAAAATTTACAACTGAACGATGGCGTTCTTCTTGATTGTTGCAGACGAAAAGCAAAGTTTGTTGTTGTTGTTTTTTTTAACGTGACTAGCCAACGGTGCTGCGTTTGCGGATGGAACTGGTTTTTACCTTTTAAAGCATTTTTTTCTGTAAAGAAAAAAAAAAGAAGAGAGAAATCAATGGGAGCAAATATGCAGAAATCTGGGACCAGTGCTTTTAAAGAAAAGGATGTGCGTGACAGTGGACGAGCTGGGGTCTTTCTCTCTTCTTCTTTTTTTTTTTCTTTTCTTGTTTTGTTCTGTTGGTTTCTGTGTGTTGCGGACGACCGACACTGACTCGTTGTGGATGACTTTTTTTTTTTTTTCCCCTCTAAACGTCCAGCCTCTTCCTTTTCTGCGAGAGCTGCGTGATTTGTCCCAAATAAACCAGAGGAAACATCTGTTTAAATGCCACTCAGTTCTCGACAATAATACTTGGGGTAGTGCTGGGTTATAAAAAACAAAAAACAAAACAAAAAAATAATAATAACCACCCCTGCTACAAACAATATACGGATGCGAACCTTTAAAGGCAACACATTCTGTACCTATGAATATAAAAAACTAATAAGAATAGTAATAAATTGTCAAATATCATCACTTACTCAGCATTCGCACTGTAGGGACAGTGACAACCGTGCGATTCTATGGTGTAAAAATGTGTCGAGTTGATTATATTGCTTTTGATAGAAGAAGACCGAAATCAGTCTAGTGCAAATCTCTTTTCTGGTTTGAGAAGTGGTGTTTGGTCTGATGAGACAAAATCTGCTCTAATACATGATAACTAGTTAGATGTGAAGTGGAGTCCCTTTATGAAGATTCAAAAGAGCATTCAGAAGAAAATATATATATAAAAAAAAACAAAAAAAAACGTCTACAACCATGCAACAATTTGGAAGGAAACCCCTTATAAATACTTCCTATTATAAATAACCCATCGCAACGCAACTAACCAGCACAAAAGTCAACATCTTTAACCTTTTCCATCCTAAAATTTCACTCCTATTTCAAACGGGAGGATCAGCGGCGTTCAAGTGTCACCCTCGCCCCACGAAGCTTGGTCTGTCGGCTCACGTCTGACGGGCGTCGTCGTGTGCAGTTACGTTTGTCAAATACATCTCGCAACTTGGAAATGTCTGGGGGAGGGGGCGGTGGGTGGGTAAAAAAAAAACTCGCTCCAATCCAGTGTTTGACAAATCATATTATAAAAAAAAAAAAAAGAAACGTCTTTGCGCGTACATTTAAAAAAGAAAAAAAAACCTTTATCCCCTATTTCAAAAACAGCAGTCAACACATTTCAAACAAGCTTGTTTCATTTCCATAAGAACAATAATAAGAATATTAAAATACAAACCAACTTGGAGCATAAATTATCAAAAATAAACTCAAAACACATTACTGCAGCATATATTTCAGGGTTGCTTAGTTTGGATGCTAACTACCTTTTACTACAACAGCTCCACTTCTGCCAAGTTCAGATTGAAATTCATGAATTCGTAGGGAAATTGATCAAATATCGAGCTAACGTAGGCAAAAAAAACAAAGGAACAAAACCAAATACACACATATACATAAGCATATGTCATAGTTGAACTCAAGTGCATGTTTACAAAAGCATCTAAATATATGATATGACAGCAAAAAGCCTGATTTTTTTTTTTTTGTTGTTTTTTTTTAAGAAAACAAAACTCTCTTTTATTGTTTGGGTGCGTGAATTTTTCTTTTTCTTTTTTATGGTTTTACAAAGTTATCATGTTCAGCCCAAGGTACAAAACATTGCCGTGATTACAGTAATTCAGTTTCCTCTTTTCGGAAATAAAAAAATCAAATAATAAAAAAAAAAAGATCACAGGATTAAAAGAAAAAGAATACAGCAGATTTACCGAGAGTTTCGACTTTTTTTTTTTTCTTTTTTTTTATAGCGATGAAACATCACCCTGCAGTCAAATAAAACAAATTAGCCAAATGCTTTACATTCTTCTTGCAGATTATTATGAGCGCTGTTACAAAAAAATACCACTTTGTAAAAACGTTATTTGGATCACGTCGTGATGGGTAAATCCATCTCACAATTTGGTTTTAAGAGAAGTTTTTTTTTTTTTCCTTTCCTTTCTTTTTATTGACAAGTGGCTCTGTTGATTTATTTTTTCACCTCAGTTGAATTACACTTTGTTTGTTTTTTGAACTGAAAGTTGTGTGTCAATATTTTCTTTTTGGCTTAAATACAAAAAAACCTACAAATATGTGCAAACTTTACATCTTGGTCCATCTCAAGTAAAAATGGCTGAAAGGATTTGAAGCCACGGTGTCAGATTAGTACTTTAGGGAAAAGCCTTAAAAGATTTCATCAGTGCCAATATTTAAAGATGATTGCTATAAAAAAAGATCATTCTAACTACGCGTACGGCCAGAAGAAGGGTGAGGAAGGGTGTGTGTGTGTGTGTGTGTGTGTGTGTGTGTAGAAGACGGGTTACTGATTATTACGTCTCGCCAGAAGAACAACGCAACAGTTACAATCTTACACGTTTTAACATGCCATAGTTTACATCACAGCTACAGCGTCAGATTCATTTTTTACGTTTTGTTGCATTTCTTATTAAAAAAAAGAAGAAGAAGTAGAAGAAAAATCTATTTTGGTCTACGATAGGCAAATGAACACAACCACAACTCTTAAAAAACAACCGATCAAGAGACGAAGCAAATACGCAGTTTCACAAGCACCCCGCCACGGAGAAGGAAAAACAACACGGATAAGAACTGCCCGACTGAAAGAAGTAATTTCTCCCAAAAAACTCAAATTATTCTAACCCTTCTTTGGTTTGTAAAAACAAACATTGTCTAATACAGCTGTGTGTGTGTTTTTAAGAAGCTTCTAATGATAAATGCAAATTACGACCCTTTCATAAACGCCTCTAATCAAAGCCTCGACTTCTTCTTTCGCTCTTTAATTTGTTTCTGTTTCAGTTTGGGGATGCTTTTGTTTTTTTAAAAAAAACATTAATATATAAATATATATATATATATATATATATATATATAAAGAGTGACTGAGAGCTGGGGAGAGACCCAGCGACAGCATGGTGCGCGCTAACAACAAAGCCAGTCCACACAAGAAAGAAGCTGTGCTCAAAGCTCAGTGACCTCGTGGGGAAATTTGACGAAACGGTAATATTCAATTAAAAATTGGGATTTTTTTTTTTTTTTAAGGAAAATATGAGTTTTATTTAACCCAAGTGAGATTAAAACTCATCTCGTATTACTCAAGGAGCTATGAAACAGATTTATTTTGTTGTTGTTTAAAGCACTAGAGATTCGATGTAATATTAAGTTCGGTTAAGTGTGGAAAACGAACTCCGGACTCGAAAGTTGGAATGTGCCGGACTTCGACAGGAATGCATGTCTCTGAGTTTACGCTGCTGCACACCGGAAAACGCTACGCTGAATGAAACCAAAAGGGACCGCAGTGACCGGGAACCCCGGGAAAAAGGCTCAGTCTCCGGGGTGGGCGGGGCCTAAAACACGCCTTCTCGGGCCTTCACGTCACTAAACAAAAAGACAACGTTATCGAGGGACGCTCAAAATAGAGTTTGTGCTGTTTCAAAAAGCTCCCCTCCGGTTTGTAGGACAGGACCGCGTGCTTCACCTGGTGACGATGATGTCGTAATAAAAACCTCTTCAGGTATAGTGTGGTAACTGCATTATAATGAATATAAACTCGATGTAGTTATAGCTTAGTTTGGCTGATTTGTACTTCAAGATCTGCTGTCTGTAAAGCTCAAAAAGTCAAAACAGGATCTGGATTTTTGCAAAAAACCTGAACAGATGCTGTTTCTGAGTGGATGACAGGGACTAGCTATATCGCATTGCCTATATGTGTTAATGCTGCATTTGAACGCTAAAAAGTCTACGAAACTACGTGTTCGTCATAGCTGTTTTCTCCTATTCACTTGAAACCGATGCCCCGATGGAGGATTTGAAGATTCAAAATGGAGTCAATCACTCGCTTTTGGTTTTTTTGCTGTCTCTCGTCGGAAAAACAGATCGGCGTCTCTCTGCTTTCTCCCCGCCGGTTCTCGCCTTTAATTCAACAATACTGGTGCAATTTAAAAGCACAACCCTCCCCAGAAAACTGGCACGGCGAGCTAAGTTGGAGAAGGTTAGAAAGAAAACTCTGGTAATTAGTCCACAGGGGACGGAATAATTAGCCATTCCAAAATCTTTAATCTGGCAGCAACTCAGTTTTGTAACTTAATTAATGTTTTATTTTACTTACTTCCCTCCCGTATTTTTGTTTTCATGCCGTTTGGCGGCTGCGCCTGCAAAGCTGTGCTTATCTGGCGGCCAAAAACTTTCCGTTTGCAAAATTTCATTTCAGTTTAATAAGCGTTTTTTTTTGTTTGTTTTTTTTTTGCTGTTCTTTGTTTCTCCACCGCTTGCCTTTTTACAACTCGAAAGTTGTGCACAAACAACAGCGCTGTCGGATGAGATAAAACTTAAACAATCGTCGCGGGGAATCCGGGGGGATCGATTTGCACGTGTAGGGGGCCGTTTCTCAAAGCGCACACGGTGTACTTTGAGACTAAGTGAGGAACTACGAGCAGCTTCCAGCTCCTACAGCCTGCAAACCGTCACATTCACTGACAAGAAGGCGCCAGCTGAGGGAGCTACTGCTGGCTTAGAGATGTTGTTCTAATCTGCAAAATGGCAATATTTACCAACAGAGAGATTATAAAAAAATCCAAGGCTTAAACCTGGATTTCCTTTCATTGCGAGAGGCAGGTGGGTAAACTTCCCTCCGTCCAGCTGTTGCGTCTCCCTCCGCCACCCCCCCTGCTGCTCGAACACCGACGCCACTCCCCTCTTCCTCCACTACATTCCGCTTATATGGCTTATTGGTTAAACGGCAACTGTAAATAATAATACCAAAAAAAAGCAAACAAAGAGGTGCAGAATTAACCAAACAAAAAACAATTAAAAATAATCTTTTACATTTAAATTTTAAGGTTCTCGTCTAGCGCCGTGCGTTTGAAGGAAAAAAATCGCTGTGATTGCATTTTAAATCTTTGAATCCTCCAGGTGGCCAAAACGTGAACACGGAAAAATAGAAAAAGAAGCTGCAGATGTAGCTTTTTTTTATTTATTTTTTTACTGTATATGAATAAAACATTTCATGTATTTTAAAGGGTTCTCTTATGCTGCACTCACAACCACTAGGTTTTAGCAGTAATAGTATAAATAGTATATTTTTCATAGTCCATCGTGTATATATTGTATTTTGTGCAATGCAGGAGAGAAAAACTATGAATATTCTGTATAGTTGCTGTATGTACTGATAGGCACTTGATAGGCATACTCCCTATATCCCACAAGATTATACTCTAGCTGCAGTTAGGATTTTATGAAACTCTGAAAAAGAAAAAAAAAAAAAAGTAGTTTTTCTTTTATCTGTGTGGACATGGCGATACTCAAAATATATATAGAATATTTGCAAGACGTTATCTATTTCACTCTTATGTGTATTTACGAAAAGGACAAAAACGATAAAAATAGGAATAGAAAAACGCGACTACTGTGTGTTTGCGTCTGAATGCCGTTTTCCAGGACCCTACTTTTGAGTTTCGTGACTAAACGAAAAAAAAACAAACCGCAAACCAAAGTGTGTGGAGACTGACTGAAAGGCGGTCGGTAAGACAGAAAAATTAAAAAAAAAAAAAAAAAAAAACGACCCTCACCATTACTATCTCCCATTGTTTTCACCTCAATGCAAAGCATATATGCATATATAGTACACTGTAAAAAATAACTGACTATCCCAGCCACGTGAAGCTATGGACAACACCACTATGACCACCAGAGAAGCAGGAGGAAGCCTAAAAGGAATTCAGCTCAACAATGATTTTAACTTACTGCAAGAAGGACGACAACGTACTGTTAGACCCCGTCTCTCTCTCTCTCTCTCTCTCTCTCTTTCTACGCTAAGATCAACAAAACAAACAGGAATATATTTAAAAAACACAAACACAATCAGCTGCAGGCTATCATCTATTTATTTATTTATTCGTTTCTTTTTTTTCGACGTGTTTTGTTCGGGAAAATATGCGCACACTTTCTCAAAACGGAAAAAAGGTCTAGACCTACAACTAGAAGAAGAAGAAGAAGAAGCACAAATTGATTTTTCCGGAAAAAAGAAAATGTCGCGACGACTCTTTAATTAACCGTTTTCAGTGCTTTTTTTTAAAAAAGTTTTTTAGTTTTTTTTTTTTTAAATGTATTTTATTGTTGTAACCGAGAGAAGAAGAAGAAGAAAAAAAAAAGAAGCACCACCACAATTAGCTGAAGCAATCTAAGGATTATATAACTATGGACAGTGAAGAGCACGTGATGCTAACGAGGGGGGGATGCTGGAGCGCGTCGTGACACACTGGAGCAAAGAAAAAAAAAAAAAATAAGAAAAGTTCTTCCCCTTCCAAGCCTGGTCTGCTATTACCACACACCCTATGATACAAGAAGTCAGCCAACGACGGGACGAGTTATTAGCCCTCACCCGGACCACGTGAAGATTGGCTACTTTAGTTATTCCGAAAAAAGAAAAAAAAAAAAAAACGCGATAGAGAGAAACAACTGATAGTGTAACCGTGGAAAGAAACGTCTCGAAAAACCAACATCAAGCTACAACTACTTCGACCAATGATACCACAAGGCTGGTTGTACTCATCTAGCTACAGTCAATAGTGCATTTGATATACGTGTTCACACGAAAAAATATGTCGAATTTAGGTGCCGTGAAGGAATGCTAGGAAACACTCATTACACCGAAACAGCTCAGCTCACTGCGCCTGCCTGCGTCGCTGCTTTTTTTGTCTTGTTTTTTTGTTTTTTTAAAAAGGTAATGACGTTAGTTTGGCAGTGATCGACTCGAACGGACAATAAAACGTCGACTTCATGAGCTGTGTGCCATACGAGTGGCAATACTGTTGGAAAAAACCCCAAAACAAAAACAACAACAACAACCAAAAAAAAAAAAAAGGTCTCGGCAGTTGCTTACATATTCTGTTTAGTGCATTGTCTGTTAAGGCATGAGATTACCCTCCACGTGCTGTGTAGAGACAAATAGAGCACTAGCATGCAGCAATATCGCCGTCCTGGCAACAACAGCTACGAATACAGTTTAGGCTTTGTATGCACACCATATAAAGACAGGCCCAATCAAATGTTCAACAACGCTCCGCTTTTTTTAACCAAGGACTAACCTCTCGCATTTTAGGATGTTTTCCTTTTATTCTTTTCTTTTTTTTATTTCCTTCGTCAATACAGAATTTTCCACAGGGGGGGGGGCTCACATGTTGACTTCATCTTAAAAGCCGATCCCACGGCGTCTTAACGCTCGCCTTCTCCCAAACTGAGTTTCACAGTACTCGACCTAAGCGTCGCTCGACTCTCAGAGGGGTGGGTGGGGGGGTGCCTCGTTAGCCTAAAAGGTTCGGAGAGCTGTTTCCCATAGTACCTGCGCTGCATATTGCAAAGGAAGCCCTACAGTTGAGATATTCCACTTATCAACAATTTGATTAGGCTAATTAACCACACACAGACGTTCACAGACATACAAAACACCGAGGAAGGGGCACGACCGTGTTACAAGTGACAGATACTAAAGAAGCTGCACTCACACCTTTAAACTCACAGAAAGTTGTTCTAGGACACACATACCATTTATGTTACACACACATTATATATGTATTATTAATATCATAATAATAGTTATTCATTTAACCTCTGACCAATGGAGCTGGACTGGAGGTTTCTCTATTATTATTGTTGTTGTTTTTACTGTTCATGATGTTTGGCTTGTATGCTCTCATAGGAAAATGATGCACTGTTTCTAAAAAAAAAAAAAAAACAACCCAAAACAAGATTAAATAAACTCCTATAGGGAACAGAATCCATAAAGATATTTGAAAGATTACGACGTAGATGAGCACACCTAAAGGTTTAAATAAAAGTAAAAGCTCGCGTTACACACGGCACGAGAATATACTGTAGCAAGCAATAACAAAAGCCAAGGATTACTTAATGAAGACGTTGAGACGATGCTATTCGTGTGAACTCTACAACCAAATGTTAGATTTAAAAAAAAAAAAACAAAACTATAATATCTCTGTTAACAGTAGTGCACTTATTGGTTTAAGCAGTGCAACATATATGCAAGAAAAAAATGCAGTCCACTTATCAAGATCGAAAAAAATAAAATAAACCGAACAAAAGAAAGTTCATTTAAGAAAAATGATTATATATTAAGCACAGGCATTTTAAGAAAATGTGCAAAGTAGCACTTTTTTTTAAAATTAAACAGCAGGTCTTTTGAAGACCCCCGTATGATGCAGGTTTTTTTTTTTTAATTATTATTATTATTCTTTTAAATTGTGCACCTACCAAAGTGTTTGCTCGCTTAAAGAAGCAAATCCTTTAAATTGCAGTTGCAGGCAGTTGCATGTGTGTGTGTGTGTTTTTGTGTACGTGACCTACTTTGGATTTAAACAAAAAAAAAAAAAAGCTATATAAAAGATCGAAAGCATCAGAAATCGGACTTAGGTGACGTGATGCATGAATGACAACTTGAACACACAAGCCTCCAAATCTATTCCATGTCCATGCTGTGTCTTGGTATTAGAAAAATCGGGAATGTTTGCTATTGTCAACAAAGTCCATCTGCAGCTTGTGGTTTATAATGAAACAATGAGATATCGATTAATGGAGCTCCTTGTTTTGCTCTCTGACTGTATTTCCTTTCAAATCGTTGCATGCCATTTGAGCCTTCGGGGGGAGAGCCGAATGCATGGAGAGTAATGCATTCGGCTTCCAGCTGCTGAAATAGCTTTGCAGTTGTAGGAAACGGATTACACGGGGATCGCGGTGGCAATTATTCCACTTTTCAGATCTGATCCAATTTAATTTACCCCCGTCTTTTCCGACGTTGTTCCCAATCAGCACCTAGCCTACCCCCTTTCCCTACAGAAACTCTAATTCATTTATGAAATTAAAGCCGGACAGGCTGCTCAATAACAACAATAGTTGAAGTGACAGATCTTTTCTTTTTCGTTTTCGTTAAATCGATATCCCATAACAGTCGGGTGCGAGTTGAAGACCAGCATTAATGAAGGAGTTTAGTCGCATATTTTAGCCTGCCAAAACTGTAAATGGAAAAAAGGCTCAAAAAGAAAATCCATCAGCAAAAGATTCCTCCGTTTGTTTCTTATGTTTTGCAGTGGAAGAGGTCTTGTAGCCTTAACAGTCTTTTAGGATTTTAAGAGGCAGTGTATGCAAATGAGTTAAACTCCAAACTCCAACAAGAAGAGAAATGCTGTTTTTTTTTCTCTCTTCTCAAATACTGTTTCACCAGCACACCAAAAAATTTAGTAAACCACCAAAATGCATGGACGATAACTAGAAAACATGAGAAATCATTTCCCCGTCACCTCTGACAGGAAGTCACAGTTCAGGAAAACGACTCAAATTGGTACCTTGACAACAGCTGCATTATAATCCCTTAATACCACAGGAATAAATAAAACCCAGTGTCAAATTAAGTACTCTCCTTTTTTATTTGATGTAAGAAGGCAATCTTGTGACCATCAGTACTTTTTAGAGGGAATATGTAGCCCAACCCCAGATGCATGTTTGTCCTCTTTTTTTTTTTCTTTTTTTTTGTTTTTTAAACTTTAAATTATTGTTATTGTCGTTGTAAATTACCACAGTAAGCTTGGACATCTAGAGTTTCCAAACTGGTCAGTATGGGTTCACAACTGCCATGACTTAAAGTTTCACGGCAATGTACACACACACACACACAGACACACACGCATGCGCGCACGCACACACTTGGACAAGTAAACAAACATATGCAAAATACACAAACGCTCAAGCATATTTGCTCATTTATAGTCATTCAGACTTCTCTAGACTAAAGGTGTGTTTGTGTGTATGTGTTTCTTTCGTAGGCCTTTCGGTAGTGTTCAACACATAAATCAGTATTTTAGGAAAGCATACATTTAGAGGCCTGTAGTTAGGATCCATCCAGTAGATCAATATCAAACTACTAAGCCTTAAGGCCACCATCTTTTTTTTTTTTTTAGAAGAACAAAAAGAAACTTTTTTGGGGAAACTTAATGTGCCAGTGTCTATACTCATTAATCTTCATACCTCAAAATAAGAAAAGGAAAATCTAGTGCCATTGTATTTGTCATTCTTTATGAAAAAAGTTTTTTTTTTCTTTTTTTTTTTTTTGTTTTGTTTTGTACTTATCCATCGGAGACATGCATTCGCATGTGGTCATTGAAGAGCTCCATTTGGTCGAACTTGGCAGGGCAGACGGAGCACACGTAGGTGGTCCCTTCTTGGCAGCTCGCTTCGGCAGCTACACCCACTCCTGTTCCAACCCCGGCCCCGACTCCAGCACCTCCGCTCACCGGCATGGCGAGGGCCACGACTCCGGCCCCGGGCTCCGGGACAGCCATGGGCATGGGGATGGAGACGGGGCCCGGGGTGCCCGCGCTCACCGACAGCCCCGTGATGGCGCTGGCCGTGCTGTGCAGGGCCATGTGCCTCTCCAGCAAGGTCTTGTGTGAGAACTTCTTTTTGCAGATGTAGCACTCGTAGGACTTCTCGCCACGGTGCAGCCGCATGTGGACGTTGAGAGAGCTCTTCTGGGTGAAACGCTTGTTGCAGATGCTGCACTGGTAGGCCCGCACCCCCGTGTGTGTCACCATATGTTTAATTAAGTAATCCTTCAGGGAGAATGAGCGCCAGCAGATGCTACACTGATGAGGCTTCTCACCTGGATGTACACACAAAGCAAAAGCATTAACAGATTTAAAACAAAACTAAGAAGGATTCCGAGAACATTTGCAAAACATGGTAAAAATGCACGTTTAGGGTAAAAAAAAAAAAAAGAAGCTTCACACTTATTTGCCATCTGAACATTCACATACTGTACGAACATGTTCTGATGTACTCCTGTCGCCATGTGTGTAAACGTTCCACGCATAAACCCCGTCACTGAACTGAAATTATGCCTCAGTTTGAGAAAAACGTGTCATATTTACATCACTCCCGGGAAGACCATGGAAATCTTAACATGCCTTATTCTATTCCCGTTTCTTTTTTTTTTTTCTTTTTTTTCCTAAATCTAATTTAGCGCCATCTGCTCATCATGTAAACAGCCAACTTGATGAGGGCCTTCACTTAAATGTCAAAATCTGTGTGGTGCGGTCATTTTTAATGAAAGATTTCTGGGTCCTAACTGCTGCTGTGTGTAAATCAGCCTCTCTCGAAGGAAGCGCATATCTGTTTATTAAAGACAACAACAACAAAAAAGAGCAAAGTAGTAAGCTGGAACTAAATCAAGACGATTTTTTGTTGGGTTTTTTTGACTCTGAAATTATTCTGAAACACAGACAGCAGACTCATACATCCCACAGACGTTGCTGCAGGATCATCTGACTTCAGCTTGAGCAGAACTATCAGAAACCTGAAGCCATTAATGCCACAGTACGGAAGCACAACCTGGCCTAAAACTATTCAAACCCGTGTCGACTTTGGTGTGACGCTGACGTAAGGTAGCTTTTTATTTCATGTAGCTCTAATGGAGATACGACACGAAACAAATGATTGAACAGAACGCACTAAATATTTTTAACAGGAAAACAACGAGGGTGAAACGTAAAATAATACTTTTTTTTTTGCTATTTAGCCTTTTGTTGCAATAAAATATTCCTTTTGCTGAAATAACCGGTTCAGAAATATTACCATTAAACGAATAGGTAAAGAGAAAAGCTCAGCATCGCAGCAAGTATCCGCGGTCTTGTTGAGCTCTACGGGCTAATGAAGAAGCGAGTGTGTGCGAGACAAGCTTCCTGCTTCGACTAAACGATATAATTAGTTAATTAGTCGACAATTAGCGTTTACTGTATTGCTTTTTCCTGTGACTGTATTGTGGATACAGTCAGACTTCAGGAGCAGTTCCACGTCAGCGTAAGAAAGTGAGGACATGTTGTACTCAACAGGTGTTGCTGTCCTGCAAATGTTCTCACGAGGCACTAAAGCTGCATCCAGACCATGTTATACTTAATCATAGTAGCCCCCTATGTAGATATATATTGTTTTCATTTTTAACAAAATGGTTGCCACGGGGCGTTTCAGATCTCATTCGGCGGACAGATCGATCTGTAGGTCATCATCGCTCCGCTGCGTGAGCCGTCTCCACAAAGCAAGCGGTTCAGGTCGGGAAATGAATAACAGGATTGGTATGAGTAGGCCTCTTTCTTCTTCTTCTTTTTTGTGGGATCATCTAATTACACCATCTTTAATTTTGTGACGGTGTTTTCCCTCGTCCGTGATTGATCGGGGCTGTCAGTGCGAAAAAAAAGGGAAGCGGCACGCGGCAGAATGATGCGCCGGCGCTGTGAAGTCGTTCCAAATGGGAAGAAGGGATGCTGGTCGACCCCAGCCTGGCGGGGTGACACTTTTAAAGCAATTTGTATCAGGAAAATGCAGAAAAACAGGTGCTTTTTTATTTTTTTTACTGGAAACAACGCAACTGTGGTGAAATATTCACAGAATGCATTTGCTGAGCTTCTGCTTTATTTTTTAGCCTTAAGCCTAAAACACACTGAGTAGAAATAGAATTTTATAAATGAACATATTTGATGTTCACAATAACGACGATAAAAGTCATTCCAACAAATAGAACGGCTCGTGGTTTGTCTTTAACCTAGCATTTTTGTTTAAATGAACCTTTTTGTCCCCTTCTTTTCTTGTCAAAACTCAGACAGGGTTGAACTCCAGCCTCCCTCACTCATATCCGTGACACATAACCGTGTTGTAAACTAATCGCAGTCAGCAGCACGCAGACACACAACTCAAACACCAAACAAAAACTAGGAGTAAATGGCAGCTGAAACGCTTCACTTAGATGCTTTCTCTGTAAAAAGAAAAGAAGAAAAATGAGCTGCAACCTCAAAACACTGGACGTTCCAGCGCTCCACAAATCCATACAGCTATTAGAAATACTTTTAAAAATATGAATAATATTTTGTATTTGTTAGGAAACTTTCCTTTACTTAGTTCAGAATGTTTTTCTCACTCCTACAGGAAACACCTGCATGAAGTTCGTGGTTGTTTGGCTATTTTTTTCAGTTTGTGCTTCTGGATGTCTTTTCATCCTACATGCTAAACTTTAACATCTTCTGAAAAAAAGCATTTCCTAGAACAATTTTCACAAGCTCCAAATCCAGCACTGAGTGTAAACAACAGTCATTTTTACTAAGCATTGAACTTGTGTGAGTGAAAAAGTCTCAGCTGCAGAAGTTGGACTTACCAGTGTGGACAAACATGTGTTTGACGTAGTTCTGTTTAGCAGTAAAGGTTTTACTGCAGAGAGTGCATTCGTAGGGCTTCTTCTCCCCCGGACCAATCCCTCCCGCGGCCTGCTGCTGCTGGGCTGGCGCTGGCTGTACCGACATGGGGTTCGGGAATGATGGCATCGCGGGCGGCGGCACCGCCACAAACTGGGGCTGCTGCTGGCCAGGAAGGTAAAGGAAAGGCTTGTGGTCTCTCGCCGGCTGCGTGGGGAAGAGTGTGGGCAGGAAGGTGCTTCCAGCAGTGCCCATCACTTGGGAGTTGCTGGTCACGGTGAGCGGCATCCTCAGGTTGCTGGTGTGTGATTCGATCTGGCGCATGTACTGCGACATGGGACTGAGTTTGACTGAGTTTGGCAGCGGCTGTATCATACTACTGTCACTAGTGCTGTGGGACGTGTCCCCGTCCTCCGTCTTTTGCATCTGCTCGGGGGATGAGTCGTTGACCTTGATCTGCACCGGAGCGCCGTCGCCTTGCTGCATGTCGCCGCCCCCCTCCCGGCTGAAGCCCGTCAGGTACGACTGCTGCTCCATGGTGTCCGGCTCTGTACTGATGGAGGAGCTCACCCCTGAGTCAAAACTTTCAACCTTGGACTCGCTCTCCACCCCCTCGTTGTGGTCAGTGTCGTCTTGGCAGTCCCCCATGTCATCGTAGCAGGTGTACTCGTCTTCAGCCTCCTCCTTTATGTGCATCCCTCCTGTCTGTATGCGTACCGGTCGGGGTTGCTTGCGGCAGTGAGTGGACTCTGCGGTGGACATGAAGCGGTCGACCTGCTGAGATCTCTCCTGGATGCGGTTTATCCAAGGCGGATCTTGGGATTGCTGGTTCTTCTGAGTGCTTGAGTCATAATTTGTCGACAAGGGGTTGATGTAAAGGGGGCGCTCGCGGGTGCCGTTCTGCAGGGACAGGCCAGGGTAGGAGTAGAGTGACGTGTACGCTCGATCTACGCTTTGCTGTGATGTTGCTTGCATATAACCTGACTCTGCGTCACTGCTGGGCCCGGAGGTGCCAGACTCTGGCGTGCCACGGGGCGTTTCCTGACCAGAGTCTCCTGGGATGACGGGGAAACCCCCGGGGCCTGCCAGGCCCACATTCTGGGACACGATGCGAGTGCACTCATCGATGACGGTCTTAATCTGCAGGATGCTGGCAGCAGTGAGGATCTGCAGAGCTTCTGATTGAGACACTCGCAGGATTCCGCTGTACATAAAGTCAATCAGCTTCTGGATGGATTGCACTGAGACCACGGAGGGGATCTCGATGTCGCTGTAGCCCAAGAGCAGCTTGTCCTGAAAGAAGGGGCTTCCAGCGGCCAGCACACACCGGTGAGCTCGCAGCATGCTTCCATGGATCCGAACGGTCACGTCACAGAAGTGCCCGCGGTTGCGCTGCTCATTGAGGGTCTCAAGTACAGAATTGCTGAAGTTGTGGAGGTTGATGTTATGAATGCGCTCGGTCATCCCCTTGCAACTGATGTCACCTGCAGGCAAGGAGCAACACACCTGACTGAAAACCTGCAACAGACACACTCAACATCCTGCCCAACTGAATTAAACACACCAATCTACCTGGAGGGATTTTTTTTTTCCCGTTATATACAAATGACGTTGCTTTTTTTGTAGGGTTTGCATATTAATTTAGTAGTAAAACAGAATACTTTGCTGTAAGTGGATGCATAATTAATTGTAACGTAAAAGACATTTAAAATTAAAGTTGCATGCTATATTTAAAACCTGAATCCATCTTGAAACAGTCACTGTGAACATATGCTGTGCGGTATTATTCTAAACAGACATGATACATTTCATTAAACGGTTATTTAAATAATAACAAAAATACGAGGATTTAAGCCTCAGCGGAGTTGGAAATCAAGTAGGTTTTTTTTTTTTTGGAACTGCTGGTAAAATCTTCCATTTTGTTCCAGTAAAATTCAATTAAAATGGTTCTCATCCGAACCCCTCCAAGTTTCTTCCATTCGGCGTCGTCTTTGCCGTTCCTCTGGCAGCCATTAGGTGGCGCACCGAGCCCAGAGGACAGCAGGCCTTCTTTTGTCGGCCATGTGTTCACCGTGATGGCGCTTACCAACTATCCTTGCCTTACACTAAATGTGACCTGGCCGATCAGGGAGCACGATGAATGAAGGGGATTTTCTTATCTGTTTTTTTTTTCTTCTTCTCCCCCCCCCCTCTAACTCAGTTAGCCGTTTAAGGAAATAAAAGCCAAATGACACAATCAAAAGTAAAATATTAAGAGTTGCTGCAAAATTAATTCAGTTGTACACGAATCCTTTCAAGTATTTCGTTTTTTTTTGTTTGTTTTTTTTAAGTGAAACTGTTGACTCCGCTTGAATTAACATTAGGGAATTTTTTTAAAATTTCTTTTTCTTTCTTTTTTTTTTTGAAATACCGAAATAAATAGGAGCGCTCCCTTTGAAATTTCCCCCCCTAAAAAATATGCAAACTGGCACGTTAAAACAAATTACAATTTATAATACGTTTTTAGATTTTTGTTTACACAATATCTGCCGATGAATAAAACATTTAGGTCTGAAAACGCAGTAATGAGAGGAACCTCGACACACAATTGCACTCAGAGGAGAAATCAATCTGAAAGAGGTGCTGAACGTTTAAAAATCCTATTTAAAAAGTGACAAAGTGATTCGTTCAGTGGACTAGAACTTAGCTGGAATTACAGCACGGAGAAAAAAAAGAGAAAAACAGTCTTCAAGTCACTAAATTTTAACTTAAAGGGAGAGAAGATACAAACATAAGCTGCCCGGTACTCACAGTTAGATGACGTTTTTTTTTCTTTTCTTTTCTGTTTTTTGTTGTTGTTGTTGTTATGAAAATGCTTGTGAAGGCTGGTGATGAAGTGCAGGTCAAGCTTTAATTTGCTGGTGGAGATGGCTGATCAGAGGCCTGGTGCTAGGCGAGGCTGTCAGTCCTCTCTGTCCAAATCATGTGTTGCTCTGCTCCAGTGTTTGNGGGGGAGAGAGAGAAAAGACAAAGACAAAAATCTTAATGCCACACACTGCCTGTCGATATTGCCACTCCCTTAATGAACCCGGAGCCACAGTAACAAGAAGATCTGCCACAGACGTGCTGCAACAGATGTGTGAAGAGTTTTTACAGCGAGGCGAATGGACGCTCCTGGGATCACATGACTGCAAAATTGCAAATCAAGGTTTACAAAAAAAAAAAAAAAGAAATCATTTTTTTTTTTTGCCGTTGGAGACTGTTTTTTTTTTTTTTTTTTTTGGGAGCTGCTGGACAACAAAACCCCACCCATCTCGTGAAAAGGGATCTAATTTTTGGGTTTGTTTTTTTTTTCTTCTAAAATAAATTTCCACAACGAAACACCGTGGAGGAGAGGAGCTCGAACTTGCGAGTTTTGGCGTTCTCGCAAAAAAGCCCGCAGATTCGACCGCACGGCGTCTCAGGCGGAGCAACGTCGGGCACTGAAATAATAGAAACGAGCCAAATATTGAACACACGAGGTATTCAGTGAAAATCACAAGAAAGGCATTCAACAGCGTAAGGCATGTGATGTGCTGATTTGGTGACGCGAAGAAAAAGGCTGAAACAATTGCTCTTAGACTCCACGGACACATTAGCATGTAAATGTTTGACCCACCCCCCCTGAAACTGGCAACTAAAATCCTGTAAAATTACCCACAATACAGCCACGTTCTTCGTGGCATCACTTATGGTTGGGCAAACTTGGGAGTGGGGGGGGGAGCATTGAGCCAACAGAAAATGCCATTTTCAGACACATTCCCCCTTTTATTAAACCCACACCGTTCAAAGTACATTAAAGAGAAGCTTTGAAAGTATCTGGAAATTACGCAATGTGTTTATCCCTAATGTGAGCTCAGGCTGTGATTCAAAGTTTGACCTGACATATATATTTTTTTATTATTATTATTTTAGGTGGTGGTGATAGTGGTGGGGGGAAAGTGAGTAAAAAAAAAAAAAATTTTAAAAATCATTTAGTGGCAGCTCCATTTGCTACAACATGAAGTGCTCTCTCCAAAATGCCAGGAACGTCACGGGCGCCGCTGAGTAACCAGAACGGGGGCCTGGATTTGACCAGACCTGCACATTAGTGTTGACACGAATTATTCTTTTACCGCTTTAAAAAGAAAAGAAAAGGCAAAAAAGAAGAACCAAATCCACTCAACCAGTTTGGAGCGCCGAAGTAAAATCCACAGATTTTAAACACGTCTATTTTATCCCCACAGCTGGATGAAAAAGAAAAAAGAATTCTCTTTTATGTTCCCTCTCTTGATTCTCTGCACCAAGGTAACAGATACATCTTAAACAATAGATGTGCCCATGAGATGATGACTTTATCTATTTTCTTTAGCGCAGCGAAGCACAAAAATTTAGGAGGAAAACTGATTTAAAGTGTTATAACTGATCGCTCGTGTTCACATCATTACTTTTTTTGGTTCATATGCTGCATTTTGAGAAATACTAATTTCCCCGTAACGCGCCTTTCCTGAAATCTTCCTGTCATCTGGTGTATTTGATCAGTAGATAGGGGCAAGTAATGGCGTGTTTAGCAGCAGAGGGTGATGACTCGACACTGAGAGGGATCGTTCTGTGACACAGCACATGAGCAGCACACACGCTCTGTTGGTGGAAAAAAAAAAACTAACAATTATTTCAGTGTGAAATTCCAATGAAGCTCAAACTGTTCTTCTTTTGTTTTGGCCACCTTAAGGAACCAGAATAATCCATTCGGACTGATGATTACCGACCAAAATAAGAACTTTAGACTCCGAATAGACGCACCAACCAGACGTACAAACCTTCCTGTGACCTCACCGCCATGAGTGAAATCATAAAATTAAAGCAGAGAAAATGTTTTTAAGCCTTCTGTTTGATCCTGCTGTACACAGACGTGGCTAAATGCTCGAATTCATCACAGCACCAAGTGTTTGACCTTTTTATTTTTCCTGCAGGGGTTAGCTTACAACGCAACTGTATCCTGCTCCTGCGAACCCATTTTTTTTGTGCGTGTGTGTGTCTACTTTTAGACAATGCAAACACGCATGTGTGTATAAATATATATATATATATATATATATATATATACCCTCTATGGTCCCCCACCCCTCCCCTCCTCCCACCCAGACATGTAAATCCACCTGCCGGAGGGGTAAAGTGAGGTGAATGCTGGCAACAAAGGAGCGGGCCAAGGGAAGCAGGCTACCGTTGCCCAGACTGCCACTCACAACAGTGATTCCATTTTAGCCGTGACACAGTGGGTGAGCAGCAGCCAGC
>NC_051442.1:13696122-13699760 GCF_001649575.2 Kryptolebias marmoratus
CCCATCCGCCCGCCCCTCCCATCCCTCCTGTACCCTGCCTCGGACTAAAGGGGCTGATGAGCCTTCAAAATTAATTAGATCCTTGTAGGAAGCGGCCATTTTCTTTCACTTGCTAATACGAGAGGGAGAGAGAGAGAAATGAAATCTAACTTAATTCCACATGTTTACCCCCACTGCCGTCCCGCCATATTGATTTCTTTTGCTGCGTCTCTCTACCTGTTTTCCTGTTTAATCAACTCCCCCTGTCTTTTGCTCCACACCTCTATTTATCCATCTGTGCGCCCCCCTCCCTCTCTTACTACAAACCTTCCCCAACGACCCCCACTCACCCCTACGCCTCTCCTCACGTCTCTCTCCCTCTCTCTCCCTCTCTCTAGCTGCATCTCCCAGCTCTGTGTCTGCCTCTGTGGAGTTTACTGTCAATAAAATCCCCAGAGGTCAGTTTGTCTGCTGGAAATCAGACACAATGCTTCAGACCGCCCCAATGCAATGCATGCTCGGCTGCTGCCACCACAACAAAGGCTGAGGAGAGGCGGAGGATGAGGGAGAGGGGAGGGGAGAAGGGGGAGACAAAAAAAAGGAGAAAAAAAAAAGGAAAAGAAATTAAGACGGGACGAAGATTGCAACTCCACCAGCCAGACTCCAGGTTAATCAGCTGCCTGCGTTAGGTGACGAGCTCCTGAAATACGCTGCATCGAATTGGACATTAGTTAATCAAGAGGGTGGGGTGAAGGGTGTGTGTGTGTGTGTGTGTGTGTGTGTGTGTGTGTGTGTGTGGGGCTGGGGGTTAAAATGGCGAGGATGGGGGATGGGGTTTGAGAAAGACACACATGAGGCGCGATAATAAAAAAAAAAAGGGAGCAGTATCAGCCCATGTGAATAATGTACATGTTGAATATGCAAATACGCACCACGAGCATACATCCCAGGCCCCTGGTACATTTCAAATCGGGAGAATCCGGAGACAAAGGGGGCCACCGGGCTTTATGGAAAGCCCGGGTCCATGCTCGCGCATACGCTGTCTTGATGAATCCGGTGCAGATTTGCGCGCATCAAGAGTGCTTTTGTGTTGCGCCTTATTAGGGAGAAGTTCGTTTGAAAGCTCCCCTGCCTCACAGTCGCTGCTCAAATTGTAATAATTGATTTCAATTTATTCAGCCCATACGAATTTGCATGCAAACAGCCAGAAATCAGCCTTTACTCCAGTGTGATCTAATGCCGTTCAGCTCATAGTCTAAATATGAGGCAAGGCCATTTGGAAATGTTCGGCAATAATCAAGAGATGAAGTGCAGATTGGATAAGAGATAACTGAGGGTGTGTTTTGATAAAGTACACTATGTTCATTTTAATCCTCGAGCACCACAGTCTACAGACACAAGTCATTGTTATCAACAACTTCTCTTCAACACACACACGCACACACACAAAAATCTAATTAAATATCAGCTAACGATGTTGCATCCTGGTGTCCTTCCATCCACACAATAAAAAAATAAAAAAATAAAAATTATTCATCTCCGGCCAACAAAGTTGTGATTGCTGATTAAATTGGAGTAATTCAGAGCGCCGTGCCTCTCATGACCTTTGAGTGCTTTTTTTTTTTTTTTTTTTGCCGTGAAGCACTTATCACTTAAGTAATGCATCTAACTCGTGCACACCGCAGGGAAAGATGCAGAAAACACATCCCAGTAAGGAGATTTAATTGATTCGCCTGGAAACTACCAACGAGTGCACGTGGGCATCTGACGAGCAGAGGCAAGACGTTCACGCAACTTTCCCTCCTTTTTTTTTTTTCTTGTCAGTTGGACTTCTCCGCTTGGCTGAAACCTCGGGGCGCAGCATTTAAATGTACATAAAAAGCCAATTACGACAAGTTTAAAGTGAACAGAAGGAAGATATTCCTGCTCTAATCGTAACAAGAAACATCTTCGTGAACTCTGAACCGGCTCTTCTCAACTTCAGCTCAAAACATACAAGCATTTATTCACAATCCCACCATCCTTACGAACGCTCTCGCACTTTGTTCGAGGAAACGTCACAACCGCTGCTCGGTTGGAACAACTTGAACACTCCGTATTATGTTCGGGCATTTCTGTGCATCAGTGGAAACGTGTTAACTTCTTAAATCAACCTAAATTTAATCTGACTGTTCGCGATTAGTTCCACCGCCAATAAAACGCCTCAAACAGAAAAGCAGATTAATTCGCGAAGGCATTCGGCCCAACAGAGAGGCACTCATTGTGACGGGACGTGTGGCTTTCAAATAAATTCCTCACACGCACGCAAATAATAAACACTGCAATAGCGTTAGGCGGTATGAAGACGGTTGGGGAGTTTTAGTTTTTGACAGGACAGCTTGTTTCACCCTCGTCATTTTCTGGCATGAACACGTGCCGCATAGAAGACTCATTGTGCTTTTACAGATGGGACGATAATCAACTCTTAATGTTCTTCTTCTTCTTTTTTTTTTTTTTTCTTAAGTCAAAGTCCAGAAAAACACAGAAAAATTGGTGCTAAAAACTCAAATTTTCACCCCGCGATTAATGAAGGCTCCCCTAGAAGCAGAAAGACAGAGAGAGAGAAAAAAACAAAAAAACAAGCAGCCACGGCTGGCGCACGGCCATTAAAATTAAAAAACTGTCGCTTTGGTGATGGAACAGAAGCTTTTTGGAACGAAATAAAATCTCAATTTTGGCAAATGGTCCTGCTTTTGTTAATGAGCATTTGACCGAAAAGAAACATCTGACCACTCGTGCGATCGAGTCCAAAACACCTCTAACCCCCGCGAAGCAGATAATGCTGAATTCAAGAGTTATCATTTAGGCACGAGAGTCCGCCGCAACTGCCTCTCCACGGCTATTACACAAGTCGAGGACGTTTTGCCTCTTCAGCGCGAGACCTTGCAGGTCATTAAGAGATCTTCATGAACCTGCACAGATGCTCGCCGTGGGACTTTTCTCACCGAGTTCTCACAGGCAGGAGTGGCTGATTTAGTTGGGCAAAAACAGAAAGAAAAAAAAAAAATTAAATTATCTATAAATTCAAGGCCTGGCGTTACTTGAAGGAACGACCTGGTACGACCTCTCGTGTCAGAGTTTTGAGCAAAAATTATGCCGAGACGAGCTGTTTTGGTCCAGCCTTGTGAACGGCATTGTGGGAAATCCCATGTGACAATGCCTGAGTCGTGGCCACTTTTGCGTTGGCTAAGGTCGGCTAGCTGTGGCGGCCATTTTGAATCGGGTTTGAATCAGAAAGCGATAACTTTCCGAGAGATTCGGTAATCTTCGGCCAGTTTTTCAGGAGATGTTTTGCTAACAGGCAGACACAGGGGACTCCGATAGTTAGCGGTAAAAGATTTTTGAACACAGATCAGTTAGTGTTTGAGCTTAGGGGCGGGCGATATTAGATGGTGAAGGATTACAACGTGTTAACGACCTGCCCAAGCAGACGGGATCGTCTGTGGGGTACATTTTATCTGTTGCAGGGCACCAGGACTTCCACAGGACAGTGTCACGGAGTTAAACATTATTTATGTGGATTTCTCTTAACAATCCAAGTGTTTGGGACGTTTGCAATGAACGAGACTGTTTTGGCCGCTGTAGGCTTCTGTAGCCTCCTGTCTGCGTGGTGTGGCGAG